>NC_056743.1:1316648263-1316810763 GCF_019279795.1 Protopterus annectens | reverse complement strand
ATGGCTTTGAGGAGGATATTCAAGCCTCCATAGCTTTGGAAACTGCGGCACGTATGTAGAAGATTAACCTAGCCAGAGCTCTCATGTGATTTGCTTGGATAAGCTGCTTATTGTTCTTACTCTGATAATTGTGATAGAAAAAAAAAAACTCTGCTTTTATCATTGCCTCAAAAGCATACCTTTCTGTTACCGCCTTGAAAGACAACAAGAAAATACAAGTAGGTGAAGCTGTTATAACATTCAAGGGTTACCTCTTCTTCATGGGGTACTTTCCAAGAGATTAGTGGTAAATGGCAAATGGGCGGCCACGGTGGTGCAGCAGTTAGCGTTGCCACCTCATAGCAAAAGGTTCTCTAGTTCGATCCTCGGCTGGGGTGCCTTCTGTGCGGAGTCTGCATGTCCTCTCCTATGGTTGCGTGGGTTTCCTCTGGGTGCTCCGGTTTCCTCCCACATCCCAAAGACATGTTGTAGGTGGATTGGACACACTAATTTGGCCCTAGGAGTGAATGTGTGCATGTGTGTGCCTTCTGTGGAAGGTTGGGCGCCAGGCTGGCAACTCGACACCATAAAACTCCACTGCCAGTCATGAGCATATAGGTGATACGCTCTGGCGACCCCTAACCAGGAAAAAGCTGAAAGAAGAAGTGGTAAATGGCAAATAAAGATATAATCAGTGTATGATAAAAGAACAGGTTATCTCTTCAAGTTCTCTCTTGAAACTTTTATTCTTTTAATAAATTGACACGTAGATTAATATGGTGCCAGAAGAAGCAAGCAGATTTACTCAGTACATCTCATTTTTGTACTGAGAACATTTCTCTATGCATGATTCTGAATTTTAAAGGATGCCATACAGAAGGGAGTTGAGGGAAAGAATATGTGCAGAGCAACAAATGCGGAAATTGAAATACTGTGTTGTTTTCTGATATGGAAGCTGCAATATGACCATATACTAATGATACGTACAGAATGAATATAGTGACTTGTGTTGAAGTTATAGATAGTACACTGTTTTTCATAGATGTAGTATGTTTTCTGTTTTGTTGCATCCATGCCTGCCCGCCATCAAACTTGCCCCTGTTAGACTTGAGCCCATTGGTATCTCAGTGGTGAGGATCATACCTGGATCTACTGGAGTTAGAGCACTCCGGAGGAACCATTATATTTTGAGCCCTCACGGGAATTCCAGTATGAAGATGTGTCTTATTTGCTTAACCTTTTGTAACATATGACCCACATCACAAGTGAGACCACAATGCCTTTTTCTGCAAATGCACAAGAGTGTGCATTTTTTTTATTCAAGGCCACTGTCCATTGGCAGCTTGCTGCATCACACCCACAACCCTTTCTATGAAAGATCGCTGCTGCATGTAGGTAGCTCTGCCCCCTCCCCTAGGATAGGCACACCCATCCTCACAACCAGTTTTATTAAATGCCAGCGCGAGTAAGCCAACTTGGGTCGCTTGGGTCATAGTCGGGGCTTTATCCCTCTACTCCATTAGATCTAAACAGTTACAGTATTTCTTTCCATTACAAAATTGAAATTCATTATACAAGTCAGATTATTTAAGAATATTTTTTTCTGCAAATGCTATAGCATGCATTTGATCTTTACCATGTTTACTTAAATTTTTATTTATTTATTGATAACTACTTTTCTTATAAATGTAGCACCGCTTACAGATTGTTTTATTAAGTTAATTTAAGTATGTTATTCTGTAGCAGCTATTTCATATTGTAATGTTTTCTTTATCTTTAGTATACTTTGTGTCTTTATACATTTATGGGTGATGTCTTTTCATGTTATTTCACATTTTTTTGCTCCTAGAATTAACTAGTTAATACTTCTTTTAAGGATTACTAATGGTAGACATAGAAGCAGCAAACAAGTTCCATACTGAAAATGTAGTGCAGAAAGGTGCATCCATCATTTGATGGAGACCTGATCACTTCTAGTGGACCATCCTTCACATTTGTTATGTAGTGAAAGGATTAGAACTGAAACTGCTCAGACTATAGAAGAAGTCTATAACTATCTTTAAAAAATTGAAACTTGAAACTTGAATTATGCCCATGATTATGTTAAATCTGTTCCAGGTTAAAAAAAGCCATTCAGGGTTCCTGGACCTCAGTTATGCATGATCGATATTTCTTTGAAAAAGTAAAGCCCAGGGTCCTTAATGACCATACTGATTATTTTTGTTGCATATGAAGAATAATTGGCATCTGTGTGCATGATATTTGTTTACAAACTTATTTTAGTTAGTAAACCAGTGACCAGAGTAAGGAATCTTTTAATTCTAGTAATGGACAAATTACATTTTTAGCCTGTGTGTGTATGTAGGCTTAACAAAACCTATAAGTACAGATTGTATATACCACATCTAATGCATTTTACATACTTTGAAGAATAATTGAAAAAGAGCAAGTCTCATCATGTCAGTGTAGATTCCTTAAAATTATTAGTTTTCCTTAGTGTAACAGAAAATGTAAGCTGTACAGTTTTTAAATGTACTTTTATATAATAGTTGTCTTGATTGATGCTTTGGAAGTGTATGATTTTTATATATAGATGAAAATAATATAAATCTACTCTTGTTATGGTTTGTGAAATCGAGACATGCTTTATTGATACATTTTTCATTCTATAACAATAATTAAAAAAAAAACATGAGACCCTGGAGAGTATGAGAGGGAAAGACCATGACATCCACCTTGCAGGGATTTTGTTCCCTGCATGCGTTAATCTAATATAACTTATTCTGAGGTTATACAACCTCAGTGTACATTGTGTATTGTTGAAGAAATGTGACTTACTGAAGCTGGTTTCAACAAGGCAGCCAATTACTAAAACTCACACCTTTGAAACTCTGATAAGGTTCTGTAACAAATACCCATCTAAATCATTAATTTGAATGACAAGTAATTCAGTTTAGAGGTGTTTTGTATTCCAGTCATCACTAAACTAGAATATTTTGAAGAGTTCATGTATTTGTTTATTTTCTTAGTTAACTGAGATAGTTCACCAGTCACAGCTGACCATTTTCAGACACAGATCAGGTAACATAAATCACAGTTAAGCATTTAGATTAATTAGCATGGAAATACAATAATGCAGTAATGATGAGTTCAGGAAAAAATAAGAGAGAAAAAAAATGTGTGTGTGTGCATGAAATCTCCAGGTTTAGTAGACACAGCAGGTAGTTGACAGGTATGCAAGACAATGCAGTTCTCATTGTTGGGGAGTATGCCCTTTCCCTGATATTTTTTAATCTTGGACTTAGTATATGTAATTAACAGGTGGTGGTGTGCGGTGCCTGCAACGAATGTTGTAATTTTGCATGTGCTAAAGTCTGTGTTCGGTGCATGCAGACTACAGTGTTGACATTTGCATTGTTGACGTTTTGTCGTCATTGTAAAGCACATCGACATTTGGGTGTATCTTAATATAGTTTTAGAAAACGCTTTATATATATATATATATATATATATATATAGATATATATATATATATATATATATATATATATATATATATTTTATATGTATATATATATATTTATATATATATACATATATGTGTATATATATATATATATATATATATATATATATATATATATACATATATATATATATATATATTTATATATATATATATATATATATTATATAATCTGGGTCTACTTTGTTTCACTGAATCTCATTTCACTGAATTTCATTTCACCCCGACCACTTTGCTGAAAACTCATTTTACTGAATCTCATTTCACTGAACTGCAGGTAGTATATATGGCACTGTGTAGAGTACTGTAAGGCAAGTAAAATTTATATGCCCCTTTCCCCACTGTAGTGTGATCCTGGAGTTAATATATATAGATGTTCTTCGTGTTTCACTGTTGCAGTCATTACATTTGGGTAATCTGCTGGCAGGTTGCCCTCAGTCGGCCTAATTAACAAAGTCTTGGGTCCTGCGTCGGTTGCTGTCCCTTCTTCCATGACGTCAAGTCGTCAGGGGTGTAAAACATGCAGCCAACGCCATTACATCAGTCTTTCTTGACACGCGGTGCCCGAAGCAGAAGTAGTTCGCAAGTGCCTGTCATCCGACTCCTGAAATTTTTGTTTTCGAGTTTCAGAACCGAAGTCTTCAACTAAAAACTAAGTACCCCGTTGGGGAAACTTTTTCTTGCTCCTAACCGATGTCAGTAAAAGTTAATAATTGTATTACTTGTGGAAAGCAAATACCTCATAAGGATTTTCATTTGTACTGTATTCCTTGCCTAGGCCCTGACCAGAATGTGCCTTGCTGTCGGTTTTGTGCTAAATTTAATCAACGCACTATTAAGCGTTGGTATATTTTTACTTCTAAATATTTTGGCTCAAGATTTAACTACCCAGAAATGTTGTCGGTTAGCAATCTGACTACCAGAATGCCTATAAAATGCAAAGAAAAAGACAGACAGAGATGGACCGTCGAGGTCCAAAATCGACGACGAAGCTTCTCTTAAGCCAGTCGCCGGTTCACTGGTGCTTTCGCAGCTCCTGGTACCCGCTACTTTTGATTCGCAGGCCTCTACTGAGACCCATTCAGAGTCCAGTATGCCGCGAGATACTTTATGTATTGAACCCGCGGATGTCTCTACCTTAGATGGGTCCGGAGCCGCTGAGCAGGCACCGGCTTCTGAGGGTGTTTTCAGGCCTAAAGATTTGTATATAAAACCGATGCCATCTTCAAAACTAAGGCCAAAATCTACTTCTTTGTTTAAAAAACTGACGCTTGGGCCACGTGTACAGGCCCCATTGCCTAAAAAACAAATGATCAAAATGGCTGAGGATTTAATTACCTTGATCAGGGGTACCTATCTCCCTCCAGCTAAGAGGCCTAGGCAAGTCACTGACTGAATCTTCAGATCAGGTTTCTATTTCTTCTGATTCCTCTTCTGATCAGGAATTATCTATTCCCACTTATGAGGACTCTGATGCAGAAGATTACATCCCTTCTGCTTCTCCTCCTGAGGATTTTTCTTTTGGAGAAACTTTGCATACCTTAAGGGAACACTTTCACTGGGAGAGTCAGGATTTCTCTGAATTTAAAAAGAGACTTGGGGATTTCCTTCTTCTTCCTCAGCATAGGCCTTTGGCTATACCTCATGTTCTAGACATTGTTGATGATGTTTTCTCGGAATCCAGTTTAGCTCCTGATTCCCTGCCTCTGGCTCCTAGTAAGCCAGACAGATATTACAGGGTTCCTGACTCCCACAAATTCCTCTTTAAAAACCTACTGCTGACCCTGAAACCATTTCTCAGGGTCCCAAGGGCGTTAAGGCTTCTACTGCTAAAAATCCTACCCCTTCTTCTAGAGATTCCAGGGTGGTGGATAGATGGGGTAAGAAGGATTACACGTCTGCAACCTTGGCAATCAGGGCTTTAAACTCAATTTCATATGCTTAAATACCAACAGCATGTCATGGGCTTACTTAAACAGAAAATAATGTTGATTTCTGACTGTGTGGAAAATAGAGTTGCAGGATTTATTGCATTTATCTGAACAAGTTGGAAAACATACTTTGTAATGTGGTTTTGATTCATTGGAGGCCTCTTGCAGGGCTGCTGCAACTGGATCTGTGTTAAGAAGGCATGCTTGGCTCAAGGAGCAAAATCTGCCTGACCATGTTAAAGCAAAATTGTTGGATGCTCCTTTACAGCAGGACAGTCTATTTGGTAATAAGGCAGAAGAAGTTTTGAAAAAGATGGAAGATAAAGCTAAATCTATGGAAACTGTATAAGATTTCCTACAAGTGCAGCCACCCAGGTTCAGTAGGCACTGGCCTACTAAGAACTGGTCCTTTCCAGTACCCACCAGAGCCGCCCAGGTCAAACCCAGACATTCCAAAGGCTCCAGGTTTCAGTCACAAGGAACTTATAGAACAAAGCAATGGGGTGCCTCCACCTGCAATTCCGGAAGTAACAAGGCACCTTCCTACGGTAAACAGTCTCAATGACTTTCCACTGAAATCACCAAGCACTTATCTTTTGGCCGCCCCTTTGGGGGGAAAACTGGCACTTCATGTACGAAACTGGCAACTGATTACCCAGGACAAGTGGATTTTAAATATAGTATCCCAGGGATACAGATTTCATTTCCACACGTTGCCATTTCCAAACGGATGGCCAGATCTGCCTCCAAATCAGTGGCAGAGGCCCAGAAACAAATGTCCCCCATGAATATGGGGCTATTCAACCAGTTCCAGAAAAGGAAAAGGGATGAGGTTTTTATTCAAGACTTTTCCTTGTACCCAGAAAAGACAAATCATGGCGTCCAATTCTGGACTTATCCATTCTAAACACATTTCTGGACATTCCAAAATTCAAGATGCTGACTCTACAACAGTTACTCCCTATGCTAGGCAAGGATGCCTGGTTGGTAACTCTAGACTTAAAAGAGGCGTACCTGCATATCCCAATCAGGGAATCTTGCAGAAGATACCTCCGCTTCAAAGCAGACTATTTGCATTACCAGTTCTCTGCACTGCCCTTTGGCTTATCTACTGTGCCCAGGGTCTTCACAAAGTGCCTGGCACCAGTAATTGCATTTTTCAGGCAAAGAAATATTCAAATTTATCCATACCTGGACGATTGTCTAATTCAGGCAGAAAACAAGGACACCCTTAAACATGTGACGTTTGTAAAAAGACTTCTAACTTATCTAGGGTATGCCATAAACGAAAATAAATCACAACTGGTACCCTCTCAAATAATTACATTCCTGGGTGCAAGCTTGAATACAACTGCCCTGATGACTTATCTTACGCCAGAAAAACAAATTCAATTGATGACTTACTTCAAACTATCTGCAAGACAAATTCTGCAGGCCTTGGGGTTCATGGCCTCCTGCATTCTAATAATTCCATATACAAGACTGCATATGAGGAAACTTCAGTGGTACCTAAAAAGCTTATGGAGTCAACATTGTCACAGCCTGGAAACAATGATTGCTATCATTCCTTGCCTGCAGCTAGAGTTCCTGTGGTGGGCAGGGGCTTGCCACCAAAACAAGGGACTGTTATTCATTCCACCTCCTGCCGCCCAAACCCTGACTACAGACTCATCAGATTATGCTTGGGGGACACATCTGGCAGGGAGATGCATTCAGGGCCAATGGGGCCCAAATCAAATGCACCTGCATATCAACCAGAAAGAGATGCTAGCTGTACAGAATGCTCTGACAGCCTTCAAGGACTATCTTCATCCAGGACAACTACTGATAAAGACGGACAACACCACAGTCATGTGGTACATAAACAAGCAGGGAGCTACCCATTCCTACCCCCTTTGCAGACTAGCCATGGCATTATGGAACACGACCTTGACTTATCAAGTACATCTACAAGCTCAATTCCTGCCAGGAAAGCAAAATACTCTGGCAGACGAACTAAGCAGAAATCTTATGGACCCACATGAATGGAAACTGGATCCACAAATCTTCAGTATGTTGACACGCAAATGGGGGAACCAAGAGATAGATCTTTTTGCCTCACCCCAAAACTATCAGTTGGACAAATTCTGCACAAGAATTCATCACAAAAAAGCTTGGAAAGTGGATGCTGTATCCTTCAGCTGGAAAAATCTGTCAGTCTGTGCCTTTCCTCCTCTTCTTCTGCTCTCTGCATGGTCTTACTAAAAGTCAGATAGAAAAAAACAGAAATGATTCTGATTGCTCCAGACTGGCCTCCCCAACACTGGTACCCACTCTTACGCAATATGTCGCACCTTCCTCTGTGGTACCCTTCTCAGACACCTTACCTACTGTCTCAGCAGAACTATCAAATTCTGCACACTCTGCTCCAAACTCTGAATCTGGCAGCATGGCTAATCAACTAATTTCACCAGTTACATCTCTCAGCAAACCTGTGATGGATGTCATTTTGGAGGCTAGAAGGCATAGTACCAGAAAATCTTATGCTGACAAATGTAAAATATTCTGTGCCTGGAACCAAGCACAAGGAATAAGCACAGCAATGCCCAATATTCCTAAGATTCTGCAATATTTAACTGAGATGCTTCACAAGGGCCTATCTTTTTCCTCCATAAAAATCCATGCCTCTGCCATTTCAGCTCATTACAACACAGAGCCTCCCCTCTTTTCTCATCCTTAGCTAAAGCAGTACCTCAGAGGGGCCAAAAATGTAAGACCTCCCAGGAGAGCACCAACTCCTGCATGGGACCTCAATTTTGTTTTGGAAAAACTCACTCTACCTCCTTTTGAGCCCGCTGCTACTGCAGACTTAAAATTTCTCTCCTGGAAAACAGCTTTCCTTTTAGCAGCCACTTCAGCTAGAAGGATTTCAGAATTACAGGCTCTTATGGCAGTGGAGCCTTTCATTATTTTTCATCTGGACAGAGTGGCTCTTAGGACCAATCCATCTTTCTTGCCTAAGGTGGTATCCAGTGTGGTTCTTAATCAGACCATTCATCTGCCAACTTTCTTTCTCAATCCACAGAACAAGGGTGAGTGGATTCTGCATTCATTGGATGTACACAGACAACTTAGAGATTTTGTCCTGTTTAAGTAGAATCTAAGAAAATCTGAACAACTATTGGTGGTATTTGCTGCAGCGGCAGAGGGAAAGGCTATTTCAAAGCAGACTATTTCCAAATGGATAAGTCATTGTATTCGTTTCTGCTATGTGCAGCATGGTAAACCTATCCCCAAGGGGATCAGATCTCATTCAACCACGGCTGCATCTACTTCTGCAGCCTTTCTCAGAGGGGTTCCTACCAGAGACATTCTAGAAGCTGTTACCTGGAGCTCAGTTCATACGTTCATCAAACATTACCATTTACCTCTCTTCTCTAAATCCAGAGCTGGCTTTGCCACTGCTGTCCTGCAGGGTCTTATAGCTGCTCCTAATTCTGTATAAATCCATCCTCCCAACCATAGATTTGGGAATCTACTCTAATGTAATGACTGCAACAGTGAAACACGAAGAACGTAGTACAGTTGTGTACACTTACCATAAATGTAGATGTTCGAGTGTATTCACTGTTGCAGTCCTGGTTACCCACCCTCCAGCCCCTGTTATTCTCTTACTATACCTCTACTTTCTTTTACTATGCTTAAAAGCCTTTTTGGTGTATTTGCTTTTGTTTGGAGGTATATTGATTGTGTTCTAAATTATATACATACACACACACACACATATATATATATATATATATATACATATATATATATATATATGTATATAGATATATATATATATATGTATATATATATATATATATATATGTATATATGTATATATATATATATGTATATATATATATATATATATATATATATCTATATATATGTATATATTTTGCTCCCCATTTGGGGGCACCTGACATCTGGGGCAAGAAAAACTGATGTAATGGCATCAGCTGCATGTTTTATACCCCTGATGACCTGACATCATGGAAGAAGGGACAGCAACTGACGCAGGACCCAAGACTTTGTTAATCAGGCCGACTGAGGGCAACCTGCCAGCAGATTACCTAAATGTTATGACTGCAACAGTGAATACACTCGAACATCTACATTTATGGTAAGTGTACACAACTGTACTTTAGAGGGGGTGTGGGGGGGCACTTAGTTTGAGTACATATTGTCTTCTGGAGAGAGTTAGTTATTGGTGTTGCAACTGTGCATGTCTGTTGTTTAAAATGTATTGATGATCATCATGTTACACTGCTGCAGTCATTACACTTGGGTTATCCTGCCGTCAGGCGGTTCCCCAGTCGGCCTGAGTTCCAAAGTCTTGGTCCGGCGTCGGTTGCTGTCGCCTCCTCCCTGACGTCAGTGCGATAAGATGCAGCCAACACAATTTTCTTCAGTCTTTCTTGCCGCGCAGTGCCCGAAGCAAAAACAGTTTGCAAGTGCCGGTCGGCCGTCTCCTGAGATTTTCATTCCGAATCCAGAACCGAAGTCTTCTACAAAGCTAAGTACCCCATTTGGGAAACTTTTTCTTGCCTCAGACCGATGTCAGTAAAAGTTAATAACTGTATTTCTTGTGGGAAGCAAATACCTCATAAGGATTTCCATTCTTATTGTATCCCATGCCTAGGCCCAGACCACGACGTCACTGGTTGTCGGTTTTGTGCTAGGTTTAACAAGCGCACTATTAAACGTCGGTTTGATTTTGCCCGACATTATTTTGGTAGAAAATTCGATTATACCATGCCGTCGGAACTTCCGACGACCAGAATACATAAAAATCGCAAAGACAAGGATAGGCATCCGAGGCCCAAAACTGATGACAAAGCCTCTTCTAGGCCAGTCACCGGTTCTCCGGTTTTCAGCAAGTTGTCTTTGCAGCCCCTGACGACCGCTTCTGTAGAACCACAGGCCATCTCTGACTCCCACGTGGAGATGGCTGGGCCTTCGGACACTCAAGTTATTCAGCCTACCGAAACTAAACCTTCAGAGGGATCCGGAGTAGCTGAGCTGCCCGCAGCTTCAGAGGGTGTTTTCAGACCTACTCAGTTAAGCATTAAACCCTCTACTAAGTGTAGACCAGCTTTAAAATCAAAGAAACAAATACAGCATTCTCCAGCACAGGCCTCCATGCCTAAGAAACAAATGCTCAAAATGGCCGAAGACCTAATCACTCTGATCAGGGGGTCCCAGCCCCTTCCTGATAAAAGGCCTAGACAGGATGCAGACTATGACTCATCCGACCAGGTGTCCATCTCTTCAGATTCATCCTCAGACCTAGGATATTCTTTACCCCCTTATGAGGATTCTGATGCTGAGGAGTCAATTCCATCAGCCTCTCCGCCTGAGGGACTACTCCTTTGGGGAAACCTTGCATACCATGAGGGAGCATTTCCATTGGGAAGGCCAGGATTACTCAGAATCCAAGAAAAGGCTCAGAGACTTCTTTTTATTACCTCAACACAGACCCCTTGCTATTCCGCCAGTGTTAGATATTGTGGATGATGTGTATACTGAATCCAGCTTAAATCCTGATTCCTTACCTCCAGCCCCAGTTAAACCTGACAGATACTACAGAGTCCCTGACTCACACAAATTTCTGTACAACAGCCCTGTTGCTGACCCTGAAACTATTTCTCAGGGACCCAAAGGGGTTAAGGCCTCATCAGCCAAGAATCCAGTTCCCTCTGACAGAGATTCCAGAGCATTAGACAGATGGGGAAAGAAAGTATATAAGTCTGCAACTTTAGCAATGAGAGCCTTAAATTGCCAGTTTCACATGCTAAAATATCAGCAATTTTTACTGTCTCAGTTGAAACAAAAAATGCTTCCAGATTCAGATCCTCCTACTTTTAAAAGAAATGCAGGATTTATTGCATGCAGCTGAACATGTGGGAAAACATACTTTGCAATGTGGTTTTGATTCTTTAGAGGCCTCCTGTAGAGCAGCAGTTACAGGCTCTGTCATTAGAAGACATGCTTGGTTAAAAGAACACATGTTACCAGATCATGTTAAAGTAAAATTATTGGATGCACCTTTGCAGCAGGATGTGTTATTTGGAGTTAAGGCAGAAGAGGTATTAAAGAAAATGGAGGATAAGGCAAAATCTATGCAAACGGTGAAGGATTTCTTACAGGTTCAGCCTCCTAGATTTAGCAGAAATTGGCCAACTAAGAATTGGTCCTTTCCAGTTACAGACAGACCTCAAAGGGGCAGATACAGACGTCCAAGAGGTAGAGGTCAACCACAAGGTCCTTACAGGCCTCGACAATGGGTTGCATCAGGCCAGAAAGAAGGGGAAGACAGGCCCCAACCATATAAAAAGCAGCCCCAATGACTTCCCCCTACAGCTGCCAAACAACTCTGTCTTGGCAGCCCCCTTGGGAGGAAAACTGGCACTTCTCTATCACAATTGGCATATGATCACCAAAGACAAATGGGTTCTCAACATTGTATCCCAAGGTTACAGGTTCCACTTTCACACTCTGCCAAGGTTAAAAGGAATGCTAAATCTGCCACCGAATCAATGGGCAGAGGCTCAAAAACAAATTACAGCACTCATGGATATGAGAGCTATTCAAAAGGTACCACCACAGGAGCAAGGACAAGGATTTTACTCAAAACTCTTTCTGGTTCCCAGAAAGGACAAAGCCTGGAGGCCCATTCTGGATCTTCTCTAAACACTTACCTGGATGTTCCGAAATTCAAAATGTTGACACTACAGCAGCTTCTTCCCATGCTGGGCAAGAAAGCTTGGCTCGTGACATTGGACCTCAAGGAGGCATACCTGCATGTCCCCATCAGACAAAACTGCAGAAGAGACCTCAGATTCATAGCTGGTTCAATGCACTATCAATTCTCTACACTGCCCTTTGGCTTATCTACTGCCCCCAGGGTCTTCACAAAGTGCCTGGCACCAGTAATTGCATTTTGCAGACAGAAAGGAATTCAAATTTATCCATACCTGGATGACTGCCTGATTCAAGCAGAGAGCAAGGACATTCTTCTAAAGCATCTGGCGTTTGTAAAAAAAGTTATTAAGTTGCCTGGGGTACACAGTAAACGAAAATAAATCAAAACTAGTGCCCTCACAAGGGATAATATTCCTGGGTGCCAGCTTGAACACAACGGCCCAGATGGCTTATCTCACGCCATACAAGCAAGGACAACTAACTCAATACTTTCAATTGATGGCAACAAAGACCCAACTCCCAGCAAGAAAAATTCTGCAGGCCTTGGGTTACATGGCATCTTGCATACTACTAATTCCATATGCCGGACTGCATATGAGGAAACTACAGTGGTACCTAAAGAATGTATGGTCTCAACATTGTCAAAGTTTGGAAAGAGTTATACCACTAATTCCTTGCCTTCAACAGGAGTTTCAATAGTGGGCTCAAGCTTGTCACCTCAACAAGGGACAGCCTTTTACTCAACCCACAGCCAGGCAAACACTGACAACAGATGCATCGGATTACGCCTGGGGAGCACACATGGCAGGCAACTGTATTCAGGGCAAGTGGCCTGCAGAACAAAGGCATCTTCACATCAGTCAAAAAGAGATGCTAGCTGTACAAAATGCCCTTATAGCTTTCAAGGACCTGCTGCATCCAGGACAACTACTACTAAAGACAGACAACACTACAGTTATGTGGTACATAAACAAGCAAGGGGGCACTCACTCCTACCCTCTCTGCAGGCAAGCCATGACCTTGTGGAACACAGCTCTAAACGATCAAGTTCATCTGCAAGCACAATTCTTGCCTGGAGAGAAAACCACACTGGCAGACGAGTTAAGCAGAAACATCATGGATCCCCACGAATGGGAATTGAATCCACAAATATTCAGAATGATAACACAGAAATGGTGGAGCCCAGACATAGATCTATTTGCATCCCCAATGAACTGCCAGCTACAGAAATTCTGCACAAGGAGTTACCATCCACAAGCATGGAAAGTGGATGCCCTCTCATTGGAAAAACCTACAAGTATACGCTTTCCCACCGCTACCTCTCCTGCCAAAGGTACTCATAAAAGCCAGGCAAGAAGAGCCAAAGATGATCCTGATTGCACCAGACTGGCCACGCCAGCACTGGTACCCAATCTTAAAGAACTTAGCACAAGGACCACCCTGGATTTTGCCTCAAATCCCACATCTGCTGACTCAGCACAACAGTCAGATATTACACAGCCAGCTAAAGACCTTAAACCTAGCTGCATGGAAGATTCCTTAGTCAAGTAAGCAATGCTGCTCTCCAAAGCTGTTATGGATGTCGTTTTGGAGGCCAGAAGGCCTAGTACCAGGAAAGCCTATTCGGATAAATGGAAGAGATTCTGTGCCTGGAACCAAGCTCACAGCCTTGACCCTCATGTCCCAAACATTCCTCAGATACTACAATATTTAACTGAGATGCTGGACAAAGGCCTCTCCTTCTCATTCATCAAGATCCACACCTCTGCCATCTCTGCTCATTACAACATGGATCCACCAATTTTCTCTAATCCTTTGCTAAGACAGTACCTCAGAGGGGCTAAAAACATAAGACCACCCTGTAGAGCACCTACTCAAACTTGGGACCTCAACTTTGTTTTGGAAAAATTAACTTTACCTCCTTTTGAGCCAGCTAACACAGCAGAATTAAAATATATCTCTTGGAAAATTGCTCTGCTCCTGGCAATAACATCAGCACGAAGAGTTTCAGAATTACAGGCACTAATGGCAGTGGAACCTTTCCTCATTTTCCACCAGGACAGGGTGTCTTTAAGAACTAACCTTGCGTTTATGCCAAAGGTGGTATCCAGTGTGGCTCTAAACCAAACTATTCATTTGCCAACTTTTTATCCAAAACCACAGAATAAAGGGGAGAGACTACTGCATTCCTTGGACATTCACAGGCAGTTATGCTTCTACTTGGACAAAACCAAAGCTTTCAGGAAATCTGAGCAATTATTGGTAGCATATGCTGCAGGAGCACAGGGAAAAGCCATTTCAAAACAGACTATTTCAAAATGGATAGGACATTGTATACGTTTCTGCTATACACACCATGGGAAACCTGTACCTAGCAGCATTATATCCCACTCCACTAGGGCAACAGCCACTTCAACTGCTTACCTCAGAGGAGTACCTACCAAGGATATTTTGGAAGAAGCAACTTGGAGTTCTGTACATACCTTCACCAAGCATTACCATCTGCCTCTATACTCTAAATCCAGAGCTGGCTTCACCACTGCAGTGCTGCAGGGCCTTATAGCCACCCCTAATACCTTATAGAACCAGCCACCCTACCTCAGCTTTGGGATTCTACCCAAGTGCAATGACTGCAGCAGTGTAACACGATGAACATAGTACAGTTTTGTACCTACCATAAATGTAGATGTTCGAGTGTATACACTGCTGCAGTCCAGGTTACCCTTCCCCTCTTACTTGCTGGTACGTACCTATGTCTTCTACCCTTTACTACCTATGGGGAGTATTTGCTGGTAGCTGAAAGTTGTTGTTTGCTTTTCTTATGTATGTTTTATTAGCAATTTGAATTGCCTACCTATTTGGGGACACATGACATCTGGGGCAAGAAAAACTGAAGAAAATGGCGTCGGCTGCATCTTGTATACCCCTGTCGCTCTGACGTCAGGGAGGAGGCGACAGCAACTGACGCCGGACCAAGACTTTGGAACTCCGGCCGACTGGGGAACCACCTGACGGTAGGATAACCCAAGTGTAATGACTGCAGCAGTGTATACACTCGAACATCTACATTTATGGTAGGTACAAAACTGTACTTTTTGAATGTTTTGTTAAAATAGAATATAAAACAAACAAGTTGGGGGGCTGTGCCCCCTCATCCCCCTTTAACTATATATACTAACTCCAGGATCGCACTACAGTGGGGAAAAATCATTGATCCAACCAGAAATTAAATATCACTAAAAATAACTGAAAGTGGTGTGCTACACCCCCCCCCCCAATGCTAAATATACCAACTCTGCGATCACCTTACAGTGGGGAAAGAGGCAAATTTATGCTAATGGCCAAGTGTTTTTTTTTTCCTAGGAAAAAAAATTGCTGATTCGTCCATTCGCATAATTCATGGTTCACTGTTTTCGTGTTGCTTAAGAAGCATTCGCTGTAATGCCTCTTCGATAATCTGATATAGACCCACACACACACAGATATATATATATATATATATATACACACACACACATATATATATATATATATATATATATATGTGTGTGTGTACGGTTGTACGGTTGGCCAGACCTGCCAAAAAATCAATGGGCAGAGGCTCAAAAACAAGTCGCCGCTCTCATAGACATAAGGGCTATTCAACAAATGCCACAGCAAGAACAGGGATAAGGATTTTACTCAAGACTGTTTTTGGTACCCAGAAAGGACAAAGCATGGAGACCAATACTGGACCTATTTTAAACACTTTCCTGGATATACCAAAATTCAAGATGTTGACCTTACAGCAGCTTCTGCCCATGCTGGGCAGCAAGGCTTGGCTTGTGACTTTAGACCTAAAAGAGGCATACCTGCATCTCCCAATCAGACAAACATGCAGAAGATACCTCAGATTCAAGGCTGGCTCAAAGCATTACCAATTCTCTGCACTGCCCTTTGGCTTATCTACTGCGCCCAGGGTCTTCACAAAGTGCCTGGCACCAGTAATTGCTTACTGCAGACAAAGAGGAATACAAATATATCCTTACTTGGACGACTGCCTCATACAAGCAGAGAAAGACATTCTACTACAGCATTTGACTTTTGTGATAAGACTTTTAACATGCCTAGGGTACACAGTCAACAAAAAGAAATCAAAACTAGTACCCTCTCAAGAGATAATATTCCTGGGTGCAAGCTTAAATACAACTGCCCAGATGGCTTATCTCACTCCAGACAAACAAAGGCAACTGACTACCTATTTCAAGGAAATGGCAACAAAGGCCCAGTTATCTGCAAGAAGAATTCTGCAGGCTTTGGGCTTCATGGCGTCATGCATCTTACTAATTCCATATGCAAGACTGGATATGAGGAAAATTCAGTGGTATCTAAAAAGTGTCTGGACACAACATTGCCACAGTCTGGAAACAAAGATTACTCTAATACCCTGCCTGCAACAGGAATTTCGATGGTGAGCAAAGGCTGGTCACCTAAACAAGGGACAGCCATACTCACTACCCCCAGCCAGGCAGAGCCTAACGACGGATGCATCAGATTATGCCTGGGGGGCACACATGGCAGGAAGAGGCATTCAGGGCACCTGGTCCACAAACCAAAAGCATCTACATATCAATCAAAAAGAGATGCTAGCTGTTCAAAATGACCTGACAGCCTTCAAGGACCTACTTCATCCGGGACAACTACTGATAAAGACACAACACCACGGCCATGTGGTACATAAACAAGCAGGGGGGAACTCGTTCTTATCCTCTGTGCAGACTGGCCATGGCTTTATGGGACACAGCACAATTCCTGCCAGGAAAGGAAAATACTCTGGCAGATGAACTAAGCAGAAACCTCATGGATCCCCACGAGTGGCACCTGGATCTACAAGTCTTCAGCATGATAACAATGGAATGGGGACGCCCGGACATCTATTTGACTCCCCTCAAAACAATCAACTAAGAAGATTCTGCACAAGAACTTATCACAGACAAGCTTGGAAAGTGGACGCCTTATCTTTTAACTGGACAAACCTATCAGTATATGCCTTTCCTCCACTGCCTCTCCTCCACAAAGTACTCCTAAAGGTCAGGTAGGAGAAACCAAAAATGATTCTGATTGCCCCAGACTGGCCACACCAGTGCTGGTATCCAATCTTAAGGAACCTGTCCCAATGCCCAGCCGGGACCTTACCTCAAATACCTCATCTACTGTCCCAGCAAAACAATCAGATTCTGCACAGCCAACTCAGGACCCTAAACCTGGCAGCATGGCGAATAATGTAGCCATACAAACCACACCTTTCAGTAAAGCTGTGATGGATGTCATTTTAGAAGCCAGAAGGCCTAGTACTAGAAAATCCTACGCTGGGATTTTGCGCTTGGAACCAAGCTCAAGGAACTGATACAGCTGTCCCAAATATTCCTCAGATTTTGCAATATTTAACCAAGATGCTGGACAAAGGCCTATCTTTTTCATCAATTAAAATCCATGCCTCTGCCATTTCAGCTCATTACAGTACAGAGCCACCACTCTCTTCACATCCTTTAAGGCAGTACCTCAGAGGAGCAAAAAACTTAAGGCCTCCAAGGAGAACGCCAATACCTGCATGGGACCTCAATTATGTCTTGGAAAAACTCACCTTACCTCCTTTTGAGCCAACTGCTACTGCAGACATAAAGTTCTTATCTTGGAAACCAGTGCTGCTCCTAGCAGTAACTTCTGCAAGACGAGTTTCAGAGCTACAGGCTCTCATGGCTGTGGAACCCTTTATCATTTTCTATCCAGACAGGGTCTCTCTGAGAACAAACTCTACATTTATGCCTAAGGTGGTATCCAGTGTAGCCCATAACCAAACAATTCATTTGCCAACTTTTTATCCAAATCCACAGAACAAGGGGGAAAAAATTCTGCATTCTTGGACATACACAGACAACTTAGATTCTACTTGGACAAAACTAAAGTTTTCAGAAAGAGCAATTACTAGTGGCATATGCCACAGCATCACAAGGAAAGGCTATCTCCAAGCAGACTATTTCAAAGTGTATAGGTCACTGCATGCATTTATGCTACTCACAGCATGGCAAACCAGTGCCTAAGGGCATTAGGCCACATTCAACCAGAGCTGCAGCCACTTCTGCAGCCTTTCTCAGGGGAGTACCAACCAAAGACATTTTGGAGGCTGCTACTTGGAGTTTAGTGCATACCTTTACAAAACATTACAATCTGCCCCTTTACTCTAAATCCAGGGCAGGCTTTGCCACTGCAGTTCTGCAGGGCCTTATAACCACTCCTAATGCTATTTAGCTTCAGCCCCCCAACCATAGCTTTGGGACTCGACCCAATTGTAATGACTGCAACAGTAAAACACGAAGAACATAGTACAGTTATGTACACTTACCATAAATGTAGATGTTCGAGTGTATTCACTGTTGCAGTCCAGGTTACCCACCCGCCATCCCCCTTATTTTTGCTGGAACTTATCTTTACTTCTCTAATCTATACAACCTAGGTGGTGTATTTGCTTATAGATGAAGGTAAAACTTATTTTGGTGCATGTATGTTTTATTTACATAATTTTAGCCTACCTTTTTGGGGGCACCTGACATCTGGGGCAAGAAAAACTAAATAAAATGGCGTTGGCTGCATCTTTTATACCCCTGACGACCTGACATCAGGGAAGAGGCGACAGCAACCGACACAGGACCCAAGACTTTGGAATTCAGGCCAACTGACGGCAACCTGCCAGCAGGATAACCCAAATGTAATGACTGCACCAGTGAATACACTCGAACATCTACATTTATGGTAAGTGTACACAACTGTCCATTTTCCTCCCGCAGAAACAGACCTTATGTTTGTAGAGTTTGAGTTTTAAAAAGGAAGATACAAATAAAATCGGGTTCATATTAAATGATAGAATGCTAGAAATAGAGAAAGATCTATTATCAAACCCAAATGCTTGAAACCACAGAATGTCAAAGGAACAGATCAGAAATTTTTTTTCCCAGGGGGAAAAAATCCGCTGATCAAAAAAAAATGTACAGGCAACATAAAGTGGGGGGCTTCATCCCCGACCCCCTCCCGAGGTGGAGGGGCTGTGTCCCCCCCCCCCCACCACATATATACCAACTCTGAGATCGCACCACAGTGAAGAAAACAGCAAAGTCCAGAGAACAGCCCAGCAAATTTTTTTCCCTGGGAAAAAAATTGCTGATCCATTCCTTTGATATTCTGTGGTTTCATGCATTTGGGTTCAACAAATGAGTGTTCACTATTTCTAGCATTCAATCATGTAATAGGAACCCAAAAAATCCCTCTCTCGCTAACCTGAGAACAAGTCAAACCAAACAAGTCAAATCACTAAAATGTCAGTACTCGCTCCATACCCCACTTGCATCAGATTGCACATTCTCTCTCCAATGTCTCTCACACACACGCTCTCTTCAGCTTTCATACATCTCTTTGATCTCTCACAAACAGTTGCTTCTGCTTTCATTCATGCATTCACTCTCTCTTCAGTTCATTCAGTTACAATCCACTAAACGTGCCACTGAAAACCATTCCGTGTGCCATGTTTTCTAGTAGAAATATGAGTTTAAAATATTATGCCAGCCAGGCTTACTATATTTCATTACTAAAATCAAATTAATACAGAGTTTATGGTATGGTGTGGTATAGTATATTGTACAGTATTTGTCAGGTCTGTTTTTAATAGTAACTTTCAATCAACCAGAAACTGCACTTATCTGGCATCTACCAATCCCCATGGGTACCGGTTAACTGAGAGTTTACTGTATGTGTATGTATGTATGTGGTATTTACATAATATATATGTACCGGTATATATACATATATACAGATATATGTATAGATATAATGTGTGCATGTGTGTCCTCTGTTTAGCTAACAAAATTTAGTTAACTACTGAGATGGTTGACAAGAGTACAAGATCGAACAGTTCTCTGGGTATGAAAATATGCCCTTTCCCCGAGACTGTGCAGTCTCCTCTGAGTTTAACAGGAGGTGGGGGCACAAGGGAATGGGGTTGTACCACTGCAAAAAACAATTTTTTATTATAATTTTTTTTTTAAGTTTAAGTTTTGCATGCGCCAAGGTTTTTGATCAGTGAATGTGTAGTAGTGTGTTGATGTTTGCAAAGTTCACGTTTTGTTGTCAACTTTGTAAACATCGATATTTGGGTGTTTTGATTTCAGTACACACACACACACACACACACACACACACACACACACACACATGCATGTGTGTGTGTGTGTGTATTAATATATATATATATATATATATATATATATATATATATATATATATTAGTGTATATGTGGGTGTGTGCGTACGAGCTGTTCTTTGAAATTGATGGGCGGGAACATGAGTGACACTTGGATCCAGATGGTAAAAGATACTGATTGCTGAATTGGGAGGCTGTGCACAAACTTGGATAATAAATCTATTAATGTAGGACCAACTACTTATAGAGAGTGCAGATTATATTTAGAAGTATTGAATGACTCTCAGCAATAATTAAAAACAAGTATGTTTAAAACTGAAACAAATATATGTATTAATTTCTGGAACAAGTCTGTTTTACTCCCAGCTAGCGAGTTCATTGCACGTTTAATGTTTTTTCATTAATGATTTTATATGTTAAGTGCTGTCTTTCCTATGGCTGTTGGTGCTGTCTTTCCTATGGCAAAGGTGATATTCTGACACTTGTTTGCAGTTTCATTAAACAGTTTAAACAGTTTAAGTACATTTTAATGTTCAAGACTTGTATGCTTTTATGAATTCAAACAATTAATTTTAGAAAAGCATTATTAGTGCAGCAAACAATTTAATAGATTAAACCAATAATACAGAGTCTAATACCATAAATGTTTTCTTTACAGAATAAATATGAAATCCCATCAAGTGGATCATTTTACTGAGAATTGCTACATGGCATATCTGATGGGATTTAAAATGGTTATGTTAAATGGGGGCACTTGGATTTTTCTGTTGTAATTGCTTCAGTGTGTGTTTGATGTGATATAACTGATTATGTTAACTAGAAATATTTTTTCATGTTCACTAGAAATTGGTATGGCCTGATTAAGTAAATACTCCATAGTGTTTCAAACGTGCAATTGATGACTACTTTCAATGCTTACAGATTTATTTATTTTTGTTTCTTCTATTCATTAACATGATAACACTCAGTGTGTTATTCCTTAAGCCATTAGGCATGTTCAGGTTTAATCATACTTAAACTTCATCATACTACATACTAGATCATGATACTTCATCATACTTTGACCTAGGTGGTAATGGCAAGAGACTGCTAAATTGCTCTGTAAAATTTTAGAAATTCAAGTTGAATTTTAGCAGTATTTTAATAAAAAATAGTATTGTATAGAAAGCATATGATTTGGAAACATTGGTACACTTTGTTTTATGCAGTTTGACGTAAGGGATCTCCTGCCAAGGATAACCCAACGTCTGGCCAGTATTCCAAACCCTTTAGAATTTATGTACATTGTATGTCACATATATGCTCCTCGCCCAAGGAGTAAGGCATAAAGCTGACATATGGGCATACTTGCCTCAGAACTTCTTTGCTGCCAGTCCAGACATCCATCTTTGAACATCAGTCTGAACACTCTTCTTCTGTGTTGGTTACCGAGCTGTGTTTCAGGTAAGAAGGTTTCTTCTTATTTTCTTCTGTTTTGATTGTGTGAGTTTACATGTCATCCAGAAAAAGAAAATGTCAGTGTGGGAGGCAGATTCCCCATAAAGATAGTCATGAGCAGTGTCTGTTTTGTTTGGGTGCTTCTCATGACAGTACGCTCTGTTCTGTCTACCAAGTGTTTGTCCCCAAGACCGTATGTCGTTTCTCCTCCTTGTCTGTTTACCTAGAAGACCAGTGTTCTGAAGTCGTTGGCCAAGGTGCAGTGGTGGAGTCTTCCCATCCCAAGGGTCAGATGCTTTCCAGGAAAAGGACAAAAACATTAGGTCTAATTCAGCTGCTGTCCATCCTCCCCCCCCAGGCATCTCTCTTGAGGCTGGTGAAAGCCTAGAGGATTGTCTGTGGGTTTCAGATTCCTCTGCTGCATCCCTGTCGGAGGCTGGCATGTATCCAACTTCTTGCATGTCCTCGGAGGCTTTACAAACATCTGCTGCAGACATTGAGGGGAAACTGCTGCTAATTATATCTGAGGGACCGACAGATTCTAGTTCTGGAGGAGATTTCTGCTACTTTGGTAGTATCAGCAGGGGTCCGAACCTCCTAGGGTTTGTTTGGCAGATGCCCCAAAAAAGAAAAAAAATCCCCAATGTGAATGGAAGGATTTTACCACCCAGGGGTTGTTTAATGCTTTGATGGCCTTGAAGCCTCCTGAAGGAGTCTCTCTACCTGCTCATCCCTGGTCATCTACTCCTCTTAAGAAGCCCAGGAAGCAAGAGTCCTCTGAGGGTTTGGATTCTGGGGAAGAGTCTTTGGCATTTTCTTCCAGGTCCCTTCTTTGGATTATGGGTCTGGGGAAGAGGATTCTATTAGTCCAGATTCTCCCTTAGAAGAACTAAGTGTTGGGAACGCTATTTCAAGTAAGATTGTTCTCAGGTTTCTGATATTCAGAAGAGTTATTGAGAACTTCTCCAAATGGAGTCTTCCAAACCCTCTGCTGTTTCTCCAGTCCTGGCTACCCTCTTAGATACCTTTTCAGTAGTCTCTGTTGCCCCTGATTCTCAGTCTCCAGACCCCCAACAAATCTGACATATTTTACAAGGTGCCAGATGATTGTAAATGTCTGTATAAATGTCCTTTTGGTGATCCTTCTGTAGTTCCTGCCTCTTTTGACGAACCTTGTAAGCTTTCACCTTCAACTAAACTCCCTTCTTCAGGCAAAGACAGTAGAGCCATGGAACGTCTAGGTAAAAAGGTTTATACTGCTACCACACCAGCCTTTAGGGCTATCAGTTACCAAACTCGTATGACCAGATGTGTTTTAGCCCTTCTTTCTCGATCTTCTGTGGTTATTTCTGGACTTCCTGATTCTGAAAGGAAAATCTCATCCCTTTCTTTGTTGGGCTCTCTCTCTCAAGTGGCTCGACACTCTTAAGTGGAGTTATGATGCAGCTGATGCTCCTTCTAGGGCTTCTGCTTTTGGTATTGTCATTTGGTCTTACTCTTGGCTTCGTCTTCCACCTTTACCTGATGACATTAAGGCTAAGTTGTTGGATGCTATCTTTGATAATAAAAAACTTTTTGGCTTTGCTGCTGAACTTTTTAAGTCCCTCCAGGCAAAGGCAAGGCCTTGAAGGAATCGTAACATATATATTTTTTCTCCCACCCCTAAATTCCAGAAGAATTATCATATCAAATCTGCTTTTGTTCACATACTGTCTCACCCTCCACCCAAAGGCAAAAAAAGTTCTAGGCGTTTGCCTCCAGCTAAGTGTCCTCAGACTCCTCCTTCATAGAAGCCTCCTTTTCAGGACAAACTAGATTCCATCTGACAGTTTGCTTCCTCTTTTTCTTGGCCAGGTTTCCTTTTCCTTTTGTCTTTCCCTGCCCCTTCCCAGTTGGTTAAGGGTCACTCAAGACTCTTTTGTGTTTTGTCCATCATCTGCCTGATTTACTTCATGATGTGGAAATCCCCCCCCCCCCCCTTTCTGGGTATCCCACAACCTCCACAGGAATAGCTTCCTTTCTTTCCAGAGGTGCTTCAGACTGTTCTGGCCCAGGGCACCATTCGTATTGTGCTCCCTCCCCAGGAAGGGAAGAGTATTTATTCCAGGATGTTCCTAGTCACCAGGAAGAAAGGCACCTGAAAACCCATTCTGGACCTTTCTCGGTTCAATACTTTTCTGAATGTCCCCTCCTTTTGGATGCTGTCTTTTCAAACCTTGTTCCATTTTCTTCTTCCCCCAGGCCTTCCTGGTATCTCTGGACCTCAGAGATGCCTACCTCCACATCCCCATCAAACTCCTTTTCAGGACGTTTTTGCATTTCTGTATTTCTTCCGTACATTTTCAGTTCTCTGTTTTCCTTTTGGCCTTTCTACTGCCCCAAGGATTTTCACAAAATGGTTTGTTCCTGTCATTGCCTTTTGCAGGATGGGAGTAGTTCAGATCTTTTCTTTTCTAGTCAACCAGCTCATCCACTTTTTCCAGGATGGGAGGGGTTCAGATCTTTCCTTATCTTGACAACCAGCTCATCCAGGCTTACTCCCCAAAGTTCTGCTTCAGTTTAATGTTTGCCTATTACAAAGCCTAGGGTTTACCATAAGCTTTCAAGAATCCGTCTTGGTTCCCTCTCAGAGTCATGTTTTTCTCTGTTGCAGAATTCAGATGACATCCATTCTGGTGTCCCTGCCACCACTCAAGGACCTTTCTCTGATTTGTATTTTTTCAATTCCTTCTTCCTTTGGCTTCAGTCACAGACAGGGATTTTCTCAGGGTTCTAGGGTTCATGGCTTCCACCATTTTTATGATACTTCTAGCCAGGTTCCATATGAGAGAACTCCAGTAGTACTTGAAGTCATTGTGGCTTCAACATTGTCATCCACTGGATGTCCTATTTCTACTTCTTTCCTGTCTCAAATTCAAGCTTCAGTGGTGAATTAATCAGCTTTCTCTCAACCCAGGGCTTCCTTTCCAACCTCCAGTCCCATCTCAAGAGCTCTTTTCAGATGGTTTGGACAGGGGATGGAGGAGCGTCTTGTGCTCAAAAGGTCTCCGGGGTCTCTGGCCTCCCCATCAAAGGTCGGATCACATTAACATCAAGGAAATGAGAGCTGTCCTTTTAGCTCTTCAGGCTTTTTGTTCTCTCATTCTTCCAGGGCCCCTCAAAGTTTTTACAGACAATTCCATAGTGATGTGAAATGTAAACAAGCAAGTGAGGACAAGGTCCTACCTTCTTTGCAACTCACTCTTCATGTCTGGGATCTAGCTGTCCAATATCAAGTGATCTTCAGGCTGTCGACATTACTTTGGAGCAGAATATAGTGGCAGACTGCCTGAGCAGGTCCAGCAGACAGCCTCACGAATGGGTTCTTCACAGAGATGTGTTTTTGGATATTGTCCATTGGTGGGGTATTCCTCAGGTAGATATTTTTGCCTCCCCTCTGAACAGAGACAGCTTCCTCTGTTCTGTTCCAGAGTCCAAAGTCCTGTGGCTTGGAAGGTGGACACCCTATCTTTTCCTTGGAAAGGGATATTTCTGTATGCTTTCCCTCCCCTTCCCCTAATTCCAAGGGTCCTACACAAAATCAAGCAAAACTCTCCCAAAATGTTGCTGGTGACTCCCTTTTGTCCCAGATAGCATTGGTTCCCCCTTATTTTTCACTTAGCCAGGGGCAGTCATCACAAGTTAACCTCTCCCGGTGTATCTTCTCACCCAAGCTAAGGGGTCTCTTATCCATCCTCAGTTGTCTACTCTTCTACAGATGATGTGGGTGATAAGGCTTTGATCCCTTTTAGGCACCTCTTTTCTGAGGACGTGCATAGTTTTCTGAAGGAGGTCAGGAAACCCACTAACAGGAAATCGTATTTATCCCAATGGAAAAAATGTTCTGTCTGGTGTCTCTCTCAGAACCAGGATCCCTTTTCAGTGGAGATCCCGCTGGTTTTGTCGTATTTGTGTAAATTGCCCCATGCTGGGTTAGCATATTCTTCAGTTAAAGCTCACCTCTCGGCTGTTTTTGCTCTTCTGCCCTTGACTACCCCTTTAAGCCTCTAGGTTTGAGGTCAAACAATTTCTTAAAGCCAACCTTCATGTCCGGCATCCCAGGAAGCCTATTCTGCCTTCTTGATCTCAGTTTTGATCTTGAAAATTTGACTTGGGCTCATTTTGAGTTTGCAACTTCAGCTTCCTTACAACATTGTAATCGGAAGACTGTTCTTTTGGTCCTTACTTCGGCTGAGAGAGCATCTGAGCTTTCAGGCTGTTATGGCTGTGCCTCCTTTTTTTAGTTTTTCATAGGGACAGGTGTCTCTTTGTAGTAATGCTTCTTTTATGCCCAAGTTGGTCAATGAGTTTTTTCTTAATCAGTATATTAATTTAGCCTCCTTTTTTCCTTCTCCACAGTGTGCTAGTAAGAAGGTTCTTCACTCCTAGGATGTGCATAGGCAGCTCGGATATTATTTGAGTAAGAGTAAGGCCATTTGTAAATCTGAGCAACTTTTTGTTTCCTTTTTATCCCAGGTCTTTGGCAGTTTCTAAATAAAGCATCTCTTCCCGGATTTCTAAGGCCATTTCCTGTTCTTATTCTTTTCATGGTAAATGTATTTCCAAGGCTCATTCTGCCAGAGTTGTTGTTTCCTCTGGTGCCTTTTTCAAAGGACTGGATAAAATTCCATCTTTGAGGTTGCTACTTGGACATCTGTCTATACCTTGACTAAGTATTACACGTAGGGTGTTGTTTCCAGAGCAAGAAATGGCATTGCCAGAGCTATCCTGCATGGGTTTCAAGAGGGCTGTTCAGTGCCTTCCTCCTACCAGGTTTTCTCTTGAGCTTTTGTACTCTCCCTTGGATCAGGAATACTGCAACAGTGATATGGAAGGACATAGTACAGTTGTGTAAAATCTTACCATAACAGTAGATGTCCTTCTGTTCACTGTTGCAGTGTTCACTCCCTCCCTCCTCCCCTTTTTTTTGCTGTGCCCAATTTCTCTTGCCTTCCTAGCTAAGGATCCTTTTTTTCTCTTTCTGGATGCACGTTCCTCTTGGGGCTTTTAATTTCTGACGTATGTCCATCCGTGCATCACCTTTCTGCCATACCTCTTGTGCGAGGAGCATGTGTGTGATGTATGATGTCTGTAAATTCTAAAGGCTTTGCTATACTGGTTGGACGCTTGGCTACCATTGGCAGGAGATCCTTGTATCAGGAATACTGCAACAGTAATGAGGACATTTACTGTTATGGTAAAATTTTACACAACTGTACTGTCTCGCAGTAGAAGTGAATGGTAAAAATAAACTGGATTTAGATTTTTATGTAGTTATTAGGAGATTTAAAATGCGTGTCTTTCCACATTTGAAATTGCATGAGTAAGTCATTGGTTGTTGTCCTTCCACTCTGCTATCTGATGCTTCATTAACTAGAGCCTTTTCATGCATCTTGGTTGTCAGAATTGGAGAGGCAGTGAATTTGCATTTTCAGACTAAACACTGAACTCCACTTTCAAAACAATAAACCGACAAACTAGGTAAAAGACACTGCTGGAAACAGAGGCAATGAACACTTTAGGACCAAAATCAAGAAACTCTTTAATGCGGTTTTTATTGGTTTTGCATTAAAGAGTTTCTTGATTTTGGTCCTAAAGTATTCATTGCCTCTGTTTCCAGCAGTGTATTTTACTTAGATTGAACACCGAGACATATTTTCACTTGCAGTGATTTAGCTGAAGCATAGACTACTTAAGTGAGATGTTTTGACCAGAATTAATATTTTTGTTGTATATTACAGGGGATGCTGTTGATTTTCTATCCTGGTTCCTCAATGCTCTACATTTAGCTCTGGGAGGCAGCAAGTTAAAGAAAAAGAGTAAGTTTTTTCTTTCTCTTTTAAAATTCAGTAGTAACAAATGCTGTGGTTTTTGACTATAGGACTGTGCTTTTTAGCTCCCATTTTTACATTGCTGTTAAGGAGAAGCTGTGATCATTAGTATTTTTTCTCTTTTTGCTGGCTAAACTGATGAAATGCAAATATTTGAACCATAACTGTGTTTGTGCCATAAATGCTATTGTACAGCTTGTTTTTGTCACTTTTTTCACTTCCTCTATTTGCAGTTGGGTTCAAGTAGTTTGTTGTCTTCCGTTTATTTTTTAGCAGAAAATCATTACATTGTGTATAGTTTGCTGTTGTTTGGGTAGGCTTTTCCTGCTTTACTCATGTTTTTGTCAACTGTAGATTGCAGGCCTCTAAGATGCAAGTGTCCAAAAAGGGATGAAGGCTGGTGAGTGGGCTTGTGAGGTTAATACTGCCCTCTGTTACAGTCTCTCCCCTTGGTGTTCAGCATGCAAAAACTCCCACTGTGGATGTTTGCATTTCCACGCCCCAAGAGTAGAATATATGCCTTCTCTAAACCTCACCTTCCTCTGGCAAGTTGCCAAGCAATGTAAATATCAACAACCACTTGCACCATAGACATTAGAGCTTGTCACTGACAGTTGAAGCTAATTCATTGCTCCCCTTCAGCCACCTTTCACCTGGCATGCTAAGTTTAGTAGCCAGTATTGTATATGGGGAATTTTTGTGCCAGTGAATCAACCAAAGTGTCATTTGAGCTGAAGTAGTTAACTTCATTTGTGCAGCAACCTATGGGAATCGGATCCGATCTCGGATCTGAGCCAGCAGTTTTCAACAGCTTTAGATCCGAGCTCCAAGCTCCTCCCCTACCCATAATCCCCTGCCAACCCTGACTGACCCCAGATCTAGTTTGCCGCGGTTAACCAACAGCAGCTTGATCTAGAGTTCCAGGAATTAGAGACTTTTTTTGTGAGAAAAAAATTTACCTTTTTCTTCTTTTTTTCTGCTAATATTGGTTGTGAGTGTTTCCAGGTCCCTTTAATATAAAACCCTCTTAGTTTAACTTTATATTTTTTTGTATCTACCTCCCCCTTCCTTCGTGGTTCCGTTAGAGTTGTGTGTGTGTGTGTTTGGGGCCTAGTGTGTGTGTTTTACCTTCTCAGTATGTCTGAGGCCCCAAAGGTGATGTTTTCTAAGTGCACCGAGTGTGACCATAAGCTGTCCCCAGCGGATGGCCACACTCTGTGTGTGTTGTGCCTTGGGGTTGAGCACCTGTCCTCTGGTTGTACCATTTGTGCAGCGTTCAATCCAGGGCACTCAAGGACCGGAGGTCTAAGCTGATTCTGGCGGGTCTTTTGCTCCCGGACTCGGCTTCTACCTCCGGTCCTCCAATGGCTCCCACTGCAGCTGCGGCGGCTGGCACTTGTGCTTCCCTCCCCCCGGCTGGGACTCAACCTCCCGTCTTAGGCCCGGAGGAGAGGGAGGCCAGGAAAGAAAGGAGGAGGGAGAAGCACCACAAGCGGCGGGCCGAGGCCTCCGCTTCGGCCCCCACGGCTAAGCGGTCTTCTCCCTCCAGGTCTTCTGGGTCTCCTCCTTCTCGGATCCGGTCCCCGTGCTTTTCACCGGGTCCTGAGGAGGAGGAGACCCGATCTCCTTCGAGTTCATCGAGGCGACACTCCCGCCCCGCCTCGGTGGCCTCGTCAAGATCTACCAGAAGTCTCACGGATGCAGATTTGGACCGGATGATGAGAAGATTCCTCCAGGCCCAACTGCAGATGGGAGTGCTCCTGCCTCCCCTCCCTCCGGGGGGAGCTTGACCCCCTTCTTTGCCCCAATAGCTCCTTTTCCGTCCCGTTTCCTGGGTTCAGAGTCTTCAGAGCCGGGCAGCCTTGGAACCGGGGGGGTGTCGGCACCGACACTTCCCTCGAGTCTGTCGGGTCCATTTTCTTCGGATCCAAGCTCTCGGGGCCGAGAGCTGAGCTTCGGATCCAGCGGTATCGGTATGCCTACAGCTCCATCCAGGTCGGAGCATACTGGTCCGTCGGATCCGATCGCTTCGGTGCCGGCCCCGATCCGTCCGTCGGATCCGAGGGAGGGTCTGCTTTCGGATCCCAGAGAGAGCAGCTCTCCCTCGGCATTCGACGTGGTGGAGAGGGTCCTGTTGAGAGATTCCAGACCCCCGGCCCTTGTCACGGCTCCACCCTGCGCTCCTTCTCAGTTGGGCCCAACTTCAATCACCCGGTCCCATGGACAGCCTGCTTTGACGTCCCAGGTAGTTCCATTGGAACAAGACATTGCTGGTGAGACCTCCTCGGGCAGCCCCCCCGAGGAGGTTCCTCACAAGCGAAGGTGCAAGAGGAGGCACCTGGTCTCCCCAGAGTCCTTGACTGAGGACACGGATTTGGAGGAAGGGGAAGGCTCCCCAAGATCACCTCCCGAAGATGTCTCATTTGGTGACATCATGGAGATGCTGAGAATAAAGGGGGGGGTGGTCTGCCCCAAAGCCTACCTTGGACGAATCCGTGTTCCTGGAGGCATTTGAAGCAGGCCCGTCTACCTCTTGGGTGTCCCCTCCGGCCGACCCCCTGGTAGACTTGATTACTACCAGGGCATGGAAGGAGCCGGACACTGTGGAGCCAGTCCCCAAGCGCCCAGACAGGATTCTTAGCCCACCCTCTGACAAGTCCCACTGGAGTAAGGGTCCCCCTGTAGATGCTATGTTGGTGGCGGCGGCCACCAAGAGGGAACTCGCTCAGGAGTGTCCCTCTGTTCATCCCCCGAGCAAGGAGTCTCGGTCGATGGACCGCCTAGGGAAGCGGGTGTTTAGTTCGGCTACCTTCTCTGTGAGGTCGCTGAACTACATGGCACATGTGCTCCGACTGCAGCGGGACTTTATCAAAGAGTACGCTGCATCGCCCCCAGAGTCCATGTCGGCGGAGGACAAACAATTGCACTTCACCCGGATGGCCACTCTATGATCCATATCTAACACCTCTATGCGGCTTCTGTCTCATGCCACGGAAGGAGCCGCTAGAGCCAGCGGAGCAGGTCTCGTTATGAGACGTCAGGCCTGGCTCCAGCACTGTGATTTCGCTGAACCCTTTAAGTTATCTTTCGCTAATGCCCCTTTTAATGGTTCTGCCCTCTTCGGCAAAACCGTGCGAGATACCTTGGTCCAGAGCGAAACGGACAGGAAGACGTTGTCTGCCGTCGGAGTCCGCTTCTCTGCTCCCCAGCGGTCCTTCTCTAAGAACCAAAAGGGACAGAAGAAGATGTGGTTCTGGAAGTCGCAACAGTCCCGTCCCGCTCTGGACTCCCAGCCCTTCCATGGCAGAGGAGGGCAGGGTGGATGCCGCCCTAGAGGGGGCCCGCGGAACTTTGGATCCAGAGAACCCTTCTCGGACCAACCCACACAACACCCCCGAGGGGTTGCCCGACTGCTCCACTCTGGAGGCAGTCGGGGGGCGTTTCTCGAAGCACCCAGCAGCTTGGGAGTCCATCACGACAGACAGCTGGGTGCTTCACATCATATCCAGAGGATATCAGATCCCCTTTTCCCGTTACCCTCGCAGCCCTAGATACCTCCCCGATGTCCCACCCAATCAGAAGGAGGCCGCAGCAATGGAAATCCAACATTTGCTGGAAAAAAGAGCCATCCAACACGTCCCCCCAGACCAGTGCGGATCCGGGTTTTACTCCAGGTTCTTCTTGGTGCCAAAAAAGACGGGGGACTTAAGACCAGTCCTCGACATCTCTTCCCTGAATCTGTCAGTAACCGAAGAGAAGTTCCGCATGGTCACTCTTCAATCCATTCTCCCTCTCTTGCGGGAGAATGATTGGATGTGCTCTATAGACCTCAAGGATGCGTGCTACCACATACTGATGGACAGGCGATCCAGGAGGTTCCTCCGCTTCCGGCTAGGAGCCAGTCATTTCCAATTCAGGGTCCTCCCCTTTGGTCTCACCACAGCCCCCAGGGTGCTCACCAAAGTGTTAGCAGTGATAGCGGCCCACCTGAGGCTCCAGGGAATTCAGGTCTTCCCGTACCTGGACGACTGGCTCCTGACCGCCCGACAAGGCATCTACTCTGTGCGGCCAGAAACTACTTTCTTCATATAGCTCCCCGGCTGGGGATCACTATCAACATAGAGAAGTCGTCCCTTATTCCGACTCAGACCATAGACTTCATAGGGGCCAGATTAGACACAAGCAAACTTCTAGCTTTCTTGCCACAGACCGGCTACTATCCCTGAGGCTACACGTGCAGGCCATTTTGCAATCTCCAGCTCCCCCGGCGGAATTGGTCCTGAATGGCGGCAGCAATCAACCTATTGCCAATGGCATGTCTAAACATGAGGGTCTTACAATGGACCCTGCAGGTCCAGTGGTCTTTTCTTCACTATCCTCTGAGCCACCCCGTTCCCCTCAGCAGGGCTTGCAAGAGGGCCCTCCTGTGGTGGCTCCAGTCTCCGGACCTCCAGCAAGGACGCCCCTTTTCTATGACCCCTCCACTTGCCACGGTGACCACGGACGCCTCCTGCCTCGGGTGGGGGGGGCATTGTTCGGGCAGGACAGTCCAAGGCACGTGGGACCTCACGGAGACCTCACTGCATATCAACGTCCTAGAGATGAGGGCAGTGCTGTTAGCGTTGCAAGCACTTCAGGACATTCTTCCTGTAGGAACGATTGCGATTCAGACAGACAAGATGTACCAGACAACAGACATAAACAAACAAGGGGAAACCAGGTCCTACCCACTCTGTCGAGAGGCCATGAGGGTGTGGGAATGGGTGATCTCCACCAACCGCTTTCTCATAGCAACGCACATTCCGGGACGGTCCAACATCCTAGCGGACAAACTAAGTCCCACCATCCTGTTACCATACGAGTGGTCTCTGAATCCCGAGATAGCGAATCGGATTTTCGCCAAATGGGGTCAACCCTGTTGCGATCTCTTTGCCTCTCCCTCGAACACAAAATGTTACGACTACTTCGCTCTCATTTCCCCCTCCGGGGAACCCCCGAGAGATGCCCTGGTGCATGCTTGGCCTCCCGGTCTTCTTTATGCTTACCCTCCTCTTCCTCTGATGCTGAAGTTTCTTCAGAAAGCCAGTCAGTTGGGGAGCAGGGTTATCCTCATTGCCCCGTTTTGGCCTCGTCAAACCTGGTTCCCGTACCTTTGGTCTCATCTGGTGAATCCTCCTTGGATTCTGGATCCCTATCTGGATCTAATATCCCACACCCTGGATCTCCCAGTCCCGAATCTGGACAACCTCAAGCTCACAGCTTGGTTGCTCCAGTTCCACTCGTAGCTAGGACTCCTGGTATCTCTTCCCCAGTTAAAAATATTCTAGTAGCAGCACACAAGCCTTCTACTAGGAAGATCTATAGCAGCAAATGGAAACATTTCTCTATTTGGGCGGAACGCAAAAATGTGGATCCTTTTACAGCTCCCTTGCCCGCTGTATTAGACTTTCTGTCAGGCCTGTTTCATCAGGGGGCTAGCTCCTCCACAGTCAAGGTGCAACTAGCAGCTATCCTCTCATTATCATGTGGGAAATGAATTGGGCCCCTTGATCACCACGAAATTGTGTAAGACCTTTTTGAAGGGCACCTTTCTGCTCAGACCTCCAGTGAAGGATGTAGTCCCTCCTTGGGATTTAACGCTGGTACTTCAGGCCTTGACAGCTCCCCCGTTTGAGCCTGCAGCTTCAGTAGATCTTAAATTCTTGTCATGGAAAACGGCCTTTCTTGTCGCTATCACCTCAGCTCGAAGGGTTTCTGAACTACAGGCCCTCTGTGTAAAACCCCCATACCTGACCTTTCACAAGGATAGAGTTTACCTCAGGACCAATCCCTCTTTTATTCCCAAGGTTGCCTCTGAGTCAAATATTAACCAGTCCATCAACCTGCCGGTCTTTTTTCCTAATTACCATAACAAAGGGAATACAAATTACACTCATTGGATGTGCATAGGCAACTTCGCTTCTACATCCACAGGATATCTGGTCATAGGAAATCTGACCAGTTGTTTGTCTCCTTTGCCAAATTTAACTTGGGTAAATCTGTGTCTAAAGTTACACTGTCTAGATGGATTTCACAGTGTATCCTTTTAGCATATGAAAGTTCGGGCAGGCCCGCACCTCAGGGAGTCCATGCCCACTCTACTTGATCCATGTCTACGTCTGCGGCTTTTAGAGCTAGAGTCTCTTTGGATGATATTTGCTCGGCAGCCACTTGGGCCTCATCTCATACATTTATCAATCACTATAAATTGGACATCATCTCCAGAGGGAGAGCATCCTTTGGCTCTGCAGTGCTCCAGAACATCCTTCCATGAAGGCCGCCCAAGGTTCAGGTAGCTGGGGACTCTGTCCCATAGGTTGCTGCACAAATGAAGTTAAGTACTTCAGATTAAGAAGTTATGTACTCACCATAACGTTCCATCTGAGTAGGTAAACTTCATTTGTCAGCAACCGTCCCTCCCTCCTGCCCCCTCACTTGCGAATGTATTCATGCTCAGGTCCATGGGTTTTACCCACTTTATCTTGAGAATAGTAATTTTATAGCAGTTTCTGCTGTTGGGCAAACTTGATCTGTGGTCAGTCAGGGTTGGCAGGGGATTATGGGTAGGGGGAGGAGCTTGGAGCTCTGATCTAAAGCTGTTGAAAACTGCCGGCTCGGATCCGAGGTCGGATCCAATTCCCATAGGTTGCTGACAAATGAAGTTTACCTACTCAGACGGAATGTTATGGTGAGTACATAACTTCTTATTTTGGTTTGTAGCCTTTTGGGAAACCATCCAGCACTTCTTTTACCATGTTATTTTGGGTGACAACTGCTGTTCATGTTAATTGTTTTGGTTTGTTGATATTTTTTTTTAGCTGACAGTGGCTTATGTGATTTACTTGTATCATTGTGAATGGCAAAGGCTGATTTACAGTCACAACCTGGTTACGAAGAAAAACAAGTGCATAAATGAGTACAAGTGAAAACAGTTATAGAATGAGTATAGATGTTAAATTAAAATACACATAGAGAATAATGGCATCCTAAATTCAACAGTCTATCTATTAAAGTAACAACATAAAGCCAAAGCACCATTAGTAATGTTCACCATTTTGTTCTGGGCAACAACTCATCCGAGAAATAGGTTAGGAAGATGAATTAACCACTCCAAGTGGGTTATAGGTGGTAAGTGCATCACTGCCGCATTTGACAGTGTTGGTACGAATGATGATTTAACCTTCTGTGAATGTTGTCGTGTCTTTCGGCTTTTCCCGGTTAGGGGTCGCCACAGCGGAACTCCGGTCCGCTAATGATTGGCAGTAGATTTTTACGTGCCGAGTTGCCAGCCCTGACGCACAACCTTCAACGTAGGCACGCCCATTCACGCATGTCTCCACACAGAAGACGCTTTAGCTGAGAATCGAACAGGACAACGTCTTACTGTGAGGCGACAACGCTACCGCAGCACCACCACAAAAAATTAGTTTTGGACTGAAGACTGAATAAGCTTTATACAGCACCCTGGTGACTCTTAGGGTTATGTTAATTGCAAGTGAAAAAGTTGTGGAAAGTCAGAGTGATCTATAGGTTTGTCTAAATGTTTAAGGGCTGTAGCAAGCACAGGGAAGTGCTTAAGTTTTAGTCGTTTAATATGCAAGTAAAAAAATGGAAAAATGCAGTTAAGGAAGGCACAGTGTGAACACTTCAATAAAAAAAGAAATGGTTATGTACTTCCATGTCTCCTTCACTGAGACCTCGTCAGAACAAAATGCAGTTAAATATGTCAACTAAAATGGTAACTCCTGCTCCACTTGAATTTTCAATAACAGTTTAGATTTCAAAGACACCAGGCAGCTAAAATGTCACTTACACATTTTAAAAGCAAATTTATAAAGTGGAAGTCGAATGACTATTGAATAACACAAAGTAGATTTTTAAACATTGTGAACAAAGCTAATACAAAAGGAAAGAGGAAACATATTTGTGAATAAGCGGGTAATCTTGAAAAGGGCTGGCATTGCATATTAGGAAAACTGAATGCAGCAGAGCTAGAACCTCATTTTGGTAGTGTTCATTTTAAAGTTATTTTTAGCTTAAAGATGGAACCTCATTTTAGTAGCCTTAATTACATGTTTAAGCTAAGTTTCTAACTGAGAACAGGTGGAGAGTTGCATCCAGTTTGAGTTGTCAAAGTAATGTCACCCCCCCCCCCCAATTTCATTCCATACTGACCCTGTTAACAACAAAAGAGAGACTTAAACCTTAACAGAATAAGTCGTGTAAGCCTTGTTTGAACAGAACACTGTTGCTTTTTGTGTGTCTGGTATATATGTGTTCCTTTATAAACCATGCGAGTTTATGTGATTTACCTGCATAGAAGCTGTTACCCTAATACACCTTGCCATGTGCACTACTCCAAACGAATTGCACATGAAGTATTGTTTTCAAGCCCATCATTCTGTATGTTTGGTATCAGTTTGTCTGCAGTATTGACAAAATCTACAGGTTCTGGTACCTCTGGGGTCTTGTGTACTGTCAACATCAGGCATATAGAGGCTGTTCTACACTAGAAATTTTTTTTTTAATAAGTAAACACAGGCTTTTCCTAAAATCCTGAAAAGATTGTTGCCTTTCAAAATTCACCTGTTTGTTTAATAACTGTAGGCGTTGAGAGTAAAAGTAGTGGAAAAATGCATTATTTGTCATTATACTCACAAATATTACTGAAAGATGATATACTAATAGATGCAGTGTGGTTATTAGAACCTTAGTGTACTTTTCGGCAGCAGCTTGATTCATAGTGTTAGTAACATTCTTATTCTTTCTCATAAAGTTATTTTTCAAGTTTTAGAGATTCAGCTCCAGACATGCAATCAGAAGTGGTCATTCCAGGGAACCTAATTCTCTGATTATTTATAATGTTTCTTTCACATAATGAGGGTAGTAACTCGGATAGTGTAAATTGTTTACAAGTATTTCCTTATTGTAGAATGCGTAAGTGAGGTGACCAGTGTTAATATCATAGGTAATTTTGCTGTGTAAGAATGGATCTTATCCACTGCAGTGTGTGCAGAAAATACGAAAGGTATTGGTGTTAAGCTTTTTAATGAGACAGTCACTCTAATGATACCTGTTTAAATGATAGACTGGAAATGTACCTGACAGAATACACTTGATAATCCTAAAGTGTATGCAAATGACTTTACCCACTGCATTAGTACCAAATTAGTGAACACTGCATCCATAGAGGATCTCCATTGCATCTTATTTTATTTGTTTAAATTATTTATATTTGAAAGCTAAAAATATTTTCTAAAACCACTTCAAGCAGTGTACTTGTAAAAATGTCATTTTTATAAAAAGAAAAAGGAAAAAAAAAAGCACAGATAAAATGTTAAATAAATGTCACACCCCCGCTAGTGTACAATGCCAGAGCATCAATAGTATGTAAAATGTTTCCATCTAAATAATCCGTTGTGATGGATTTAAATTCTTCTAAAAAGTGCCGCAAGTCCTTAATAAAAGAGGAAATCTTGGTAACTAATGGATTGAAGTTACTGTCCACGAACAGTATGAGTGGTTTGGTTTTTGAACCACCCTTGGAAACAGTAGATCAAATGTTTCCATTTTCATTCATTCTTCAACTGATGAGTCCCTGATCTGACTCTGCCACTTCTTCCAGATCCTTGGATCCCAACTCTGGAGCTCTTCCCTTTACCCATAATGTCCCGTCCCCCAACATACTTTAGATCTTGTTTGCTGCCACAATGCTACAGCTGAAAGCCCTCCAGGTGTAGCATCTCTAAGCCACTGAGGACCTGATTTCTTTGCCCACCCCCCCCCCCCACTTGTGTGAGCAAGGAATCCTCTCAATCCAGCTAAAAGCAAAGAAAACTCTAACCAGCAATCATCTAAAAATAGACTGCAGCCACCGAAACCTTGTTGTTGCCGCTTGTGTAGTAGCCACTGAGGAACTGATAGCTTTGGGTCCCCCCTCCCCACTTGTGTGAGCAAGGAATCCTCTCACTCCAGCTAAAAGCAAAGAGAACTCTAACCAGCAATCATCCACAAATAGACTGCAGTCCCAGGTTTAACTCCAGGAACCTTGTTGTTGCCACTTGTGTAGTGTAGGTGCCAGCTTTTGTGACTACTGTTATGCTTTGTTAAAATCTGTTACAGTCAGCTAGAGTGCATACCCCAGGGGCAACAGTTGCAAACCTTCTTCCTCTTAGCCCACCCCCATCCCTTTCATCCGTTTCACTGTTGATAATTTGTTGCATGTTAAGGTATTTAGCCCCTCTCAATAGTCATAGCCTTCAGTCCCTCCTCCTCAATACTTGTTCTTCACTAAACACCAAACAGAGGTGCAAATTTTCCAGCTGCTTTTATCTTTAGCTACATTGTGTGCAGAAAACAATGAGCAAAGGGGAATAAAAATATAAAAGAGAATAAAATATGCCATTGCTGACTAGTAAGCACATACAACGTGTACCTGTGGTGTACTCCTACACATAGTTTTATTTGCTCTAATTGCAGCTGAAGGCCCTCCAGGTGTAGCATCTCTACTACGTGTCCCTGGACTAGCTGATAGGTTTTTTTAGCGAAGTTCTATCTGGAAGGCGTTGCTCATCTTCCACCCCCATTCCCTCCCACCCCCCATATCATTACCTTTATACCTATCCACACCCCCTCACTTCCTCCCAAATCCCCCACCCCTCTACTTCCTGTTCTCATACTACCTCCCTTCTTTGCTCCTCCCCACACTTACCTTCTATCCACTGTCAAAGACTACTATACCTTACTCCCACACCTTCTTCTCATCCTCTGTTCTGCATCCCATAAAGTGACATGTCTCTTACATCTGAAATTATACTCTTACCTTCTCTACTCCTTATACTCTATCACCTCACCTCCTATCACTCACAATTACCTACTCCCTATTTCCATCCCTCAAACACTCAAGTACTACACCACAACCCTATCTACTAATCTGTCCCTCCATCCTCCCCCCCCACCACTGCCATTCCTAAAATAAAAATATCTCCCCCCTCCCCTTTAAAACAAACAAAAAAAAAAACAAAGTCTACTTACTCAAATTAAAACCTCATTACAAACCTCTTACTTCTATCTGGTGACATTCATCCTAACCCAGGTCCTACAGACACTACTCTGAACAATAACCTCCCTGTATCTAAACCTTCCAACCCACAAAAACAAGTACAATTCTGCTCTATCAATGTCAGAAGCCTTGTAAATAAAGTTCAAGAACTCCATGCTTGGATAGCTAACTATACTCCTGACATAGTTACCCTAACTGAAACATGGTTAAAACCACACCATCTGGACAGTGAAATCATCCCTCCTGGCTATAATATCCTTCAATTAGATCAACCTAAAAGAAAAGGAGGAGGAGACTCCATACTCTACTCCAATTGTCTCTCCCAAATCAGTCCCACACTAGACTTGCCCTCTTTTTCACCAGCTGAACTCCTACTGACCAACTTCAAACTTAACAGTTTCAACACCTTAACTGTCGCAGCAATCTATATTCCCCCTGGTGATAGGATGTTCTCAAGTAGGTTAATATTATCTCACCTCTCACATACCATCCACAATGAAATAATTATACTGGGAGATGTAAATATTGATTGGCTTACAATACAAGCTCCCATCACTACTTCCTGTATAAACCTACATGGGTTTGAGCAGCTAATCGCAACCCCAACCTACATTAATAAATCTCACCTACCTAGCTGTCTTTTTGACTGGATATTGGTCTCCCACCCTCAAATCTGTCATAACTCCCAAACCCTTCCAAATGCCCTCAGCGACCACTGCCCTGTAACAGTTACCAGACATGCTCTCCACCTTACCAAACCTAACAAATTTATTACCACCCGCTCACTTTCTCATTTCTTTCCTAACTCCTTTATTCACCAACTCTCCAAAATTAACTGGTCTTACCTCCCCACTCTTCCTTTAGATGAAGCTGTCCACTCCTTCAACACTACATTCCTAAACATGCTTAACTCCCCTGCTCCTCTTCGCACAATTAGAATCAAATCTAATACTGCTCCCTGGCTCACTAAATCTGCCAGAACCCTCATGAAAGACTGGAATAGGATTTGGAAAATGTGGACTAAAACTAGGACCCCCTTCTCTTCTTCTGAAATGTAAAGAACTCAGAAATAAAATAAATCATCCATTATTTCAAAATAAACTTCTATGCCAATCCTCCCTCTATTCTTAAATCAGACCCAAAGAAATTCTGGAGCGCTATTAAACAGACTCTGCATCCAGGAAACCCTTCCTCTCCTAACCCATGTCCCAATGTAACACCTGAAGACATAGCCAACAAATTTAACAATCATTTTATAAACTCAGTAACCTCCAAAATAAATTCTATCCCCCCGGAAGCAACACTAGCGCACACCCACAAACTCTCTACCTCTTTCAAACCCTCCTAACTCTTCCTGTCTAAAAGCAGTATCAACTAACTATATAAAGTCATTACTCTCTAAACTTAAACTTTGCTCCCCATCTGTTGACAGGCTACCGTCTTAATTCCTGTAGATTGCCTCTGAACCTCTTGCCTATCCTGTATCCATCTTAATCAACCGATCTATTTCTGAATCCTATGTCCCCACTGTATGGAAGAATTTCTTTACTCTACCCATTCACAAAGGGGGCAACTCCTCAGATATATCCAACTTCAGACCGATTGCCATACTCTCTCCACTCTCAAAAATCCTAGAGAAATGCATTCACAAGCAGGTAATGAATTACCTTCACCAGGAAAACCTTCTCACACTCGCACAGCATCATTTTCGTCCCAAGCATAATACAACTACTGCACTCATATCATTCATCAACATAGTATCCCTAGCTCGTGATAACAATAAAGTTGTCTCATGCCTATTCCTTGACCTTTCTAAAGCCTTTGACACTGTCTCTCACCCAGTCCTTTTAGATAAACTCACTAACTTACATCCCCCCCCCCCCCCGCTGTCTCCTGGTGCTCCAGCTATCTCTCTACCCGCCAGCAATCAGTTAAATGGCTCTCTGCACTATCCTCCCCTCTCACTGTACAAATGGGAGTCCCCCAAGGGTCCATACTTGGACCACTACTCTTTAATATTTTCACCAGCTTGCTCTACTCCTCTTGTCCCCAGTCATCTCTTGTGCAATATGCTGATGACTCAACTGTTATAATCATTGCTGACAACCCAGCTGACCTCCACTCAGCTACCCAGGCATCCTTCCACACCATTGAGACTTGGCTTAGTGATAACAAAGTAATACTTAGTCCAAAAAAAGAAAAACTAAGCTCCTACTTTTCTTCCCTAAAAACATCACCACACTCAAAAGTACATTTACCATCTTATCCTGCAACAACGCTATCATCTCAGCTGAATCTAGTACTAAATTGCTAGGTGTTGCAATAGATGATCAGCTTAAGTTTGATCTCCATATTACTAACTCAGTAAAAAGAACTCATCAGAAACCTGGACACCTTTTCCGTAGCAAGAAATACTTAACTAACACTGCCTGAATAATTCTTTCCCAGGCTTTATTAATCCCAACACTCCTGTACAGCTGCCACATATTCACAAACCTAAATTCTGCACTTATTTCCAAGCTTGAAACTACCTATAATAAGATTGCCAGATTTGCAGCTAAGCAGACCTACAAGTCACACCACTGCTTAGCACTACAGCAACTAGACTGGCTAGAATTCCCTCAGCTGCTCCAACTATACCAACTAGAAATCATCCACTCTATCCTCTATCTACCCTCCTTCTGCCCCAGCCTCTCCACTGTCTTATCCAAATATTCCCCTGCTGGGATGCTACACAGCTCAAATCAAGAATTATTAGACATCTACAAACCCAAAACCAAAATAAGCTGCATTTTCTATAACTATAACCCAGCTACATCCTGGAACCAACTCCCCTTGGAAATAAAATCCCTCCAGTATAGCAGAAGTTTCAAATTAGCCACAAGGAAACGCCTAAAAACAAAGTGGTCTTGCCACCGTAGCCAACCACCCTGAAACCACCATCCATTCATCTATTTTACCACCTCACTTTTAATGTATCTCTAACACTGTTCCCCTGCCTACCTCTTCCCTTCCTCTATCTCCAACCACTCTTAATTCTTACAGCCTCAAAACGACCTGCCTTTCTAGTCTGTCTCCTATACTCTGCCTCCCCTACATCTCCTACTAGCCATTCTTACTTTCCTTTCTTGTTTCCAAACTACTATACAACTAGATTCGACTCACTTTAAATAAGCATCTGCCTAACTATTAACTCATTGTGCTCTAAGCAGCTTAAATAATATTGTAACTAGTCACATTTTCATCTGCTAATTGTTTAAAACCTATTTTGTAACAACTCACATACTTGTCTGCCACTTGTTAATACTCTGCATAATTGAATTGCCTGAGGAGCTTTTTTTTCTCTCCAGGTCTCTGCTTGTAAGATCCTATAGCTGATTGTTACTACTATGTTACTAAAATTTAATAAATTGTTTTCTAATCTAGAGGAGCTTTTCTCCCCGGGTCTCTGCTGAAAATGAGTGAAGAGCTCAGCCAGACTAACCCGGTTAACAAATGTAAAATAAATAAAATGTGGATCCTTTCGCTCTCGAGCTGTTGGTGAGCTTTAAGGTAAAATACTGAATTTTTGCTAAAATCTTTTCACTCTGTGTCTTTCCTAACTCTGTCACGTTCCTCCATATTACAGGAAATTTCCTTTCTGGTTATTACTGATAATTTGGTATTTTTGGTACCTTGCTATCTTTAATCCCTCTTTCTATCCTTTTTTTGGGTATTTCTTGTCTACCATTGAAGGTAGCCTTTTCCCTTTCTTAGCTTTAAAAAAATGGTTTTACTTCTTATTTGTTGTTGCTTAGAAAGTTTTTTTTTTTTCTGTAGCTTTGCTTTGTTAATTAGGCCAATATGGTCGATAAACCTACTAGATTCAAAAAATACATTACGTGTGGGCATAAAATCCCTAACTTGGATGCCCACAGATGGTGCGCAAACTGCTTGGGTGCTGTCCATTTAGAGGCAGACTGTTCCATATGTGCTGGTTTCATTTCCAGGGCAGTCATAGACTGGAGAAATAAACTTGTTATCGAAATATCTTCTCCTTTCCACTTCTTTTTCTTCTTCTGTACCAGCTAGAGCTCAGACTTCCTCTGAGAAGTCTGACAAGGGGAAGCCGGACTCTGCTCCCAAATAGAGACTCCTCTAAGAGATTTCCAGATCCCACTTCCTCCTCAGCTTTTTCCTGGAGCCATCTACGAAATTATCAAAAAAGTCAGATCCTACCACTGTGGATCCCTCTTCTGAAATCCAGATCTCCTCAAATCCGGTCATCTCTTAGCTATTGGATCTGATAATGTCATTCCTTTCTTAGAGGTTTCTCCCTGCAAAAAAAATCTAGACTGCCATCCATGGCATTTTCTGTCAGGTTTTCCAGGAATTTATCTAAGGCTGAAGTGGATAGGATGAAGAGGAAATTCCTTAGTGCTCATATCCAGATGGGGTACTCCTGGCTCCGTCTCCCATCGGATCCATGAACCTACCTATGATTGCTTCCCCTTTGATTTCTAATTCTGTGATCCTGACCTGCTATTTTGGTACTGTCTGATCCGAGATCCCTGGGGGGGGGGGGGGGTTCTCTTCGGATCCAAAGACAGTTTGTTCTTCGACTCCGGTTACTTCCCTAAATTGTCTGGCTCCGAGCCTTTTAGAGCAGAAGGACTCTTGGAGCTGAAATGGCACCAGATCCGGGGGTCCAGAGTTCACTCCAAAGTCATTGGAGCCATCCCTGCCCCTCAGAGTATTGGCGCTGGACAGATCAGGTCCGACTCCATCCTTGGGTGGAGTGGTTGGCTCCATTACCGTTGACTTCAGTCTCCCCAAGCACTCTGCCTTTGAGATTGTGGAGAGGGCCCTTTCTTTGCCTAGAAAGGACATCCCTACCCACCTCAGATCAGATGACTTTACCTCCTTCAATTCTTTGCTCTGAGCCTCGGACTTCTATTCCACTAGGCAGCTAGTCCGTTCAAGTCTCCAGTCAGTCCCTCGGGACCAGCCCATCTTTTCTGATACCTCACCAGACCATCCTGCTAATGAGGTCCCTCTAAAGAGAATGTGTAAGACACTTAATTCCACTCAGGAATCTGTCATGGAGGACACTGATTTTGACGAAGGGGAAGGGTCTTCCTTGTCTTCACATGAAGGCATCTCATTTGGAGACATTCTAGAGCTCTTAAAAAGGTAGCTGGACTTCTGATACCCCTTCCCAAGAAGAGTCTGTGTTCCTGGAGGCTTTGGGTCTGGCCTGGCTATTCTTGGGTGACAACCCCTCTCATTTGATGAGCTTGTAGATCTCATTTCTTGCTGGATGTGGAAGGAACCAGGTACTGTGAGGCCCATCCTTAAGCATCCAGACAAATTTTTAGCCCCTCCCAAGGACAAGACATATAGGAACAAGGGGGTCTTAGTTGATGCCATGGTTGTGTTGGTGGCCACAAAAAACTTGCAGAGCTCTTCTGTCCATCCCCCAACAGGGAATCCAGAGCCTTGGACAGATTTGGTAAGTGTGTATATGCTTGAGTGACCTTTGCTTTGCAATTGTTGAATTATTTAGCACATTTTACAAGATTGCAAACGGATTTTCACTAAAAACTCTCTGAATAACTTTTTGGGCCCCATGTCTACTGAGGACCAGTACAGAGTTTCCTTGCAACTGGCCACCCTTCAGTTGATATCTAATGCCTCCATGAAGCTGATCTCCTTTTCCAACTGAAAGTACCTCACAGACAAGAGGGTTCAGGCATAGCCAGTAGGAGACATGCATGGATGCGTCTGTGACTTTGTAGAGTTCTTTGTCTTCATTCATCAATGCTCTGTTTGATGGATCTTCCTTATTTGGCCTTAAAATAAAAGATGTACACTAAATGTGAGCAAAAAATAGACATTGGCTGCTGTAGGGATACATTTTTCTACCCCTCAAGGACCCTTTTCCTGGAATCATTGTGGAGGTAGAAGGGTGTAATTATGTAAATCCCAGGGTCCTTTCCAAGGTTTACGATGATATACGAGTTCCCCCCTCTGGCTCTGGGAGAACTAACAGAAGTTGCTACTCCCGCAGCAGAGGTGATCTACAGAACCAGGGTTTTTGGGATTCCTTCCCAGACGAGCTCTTTCAGTGCTGCTGAGCGGCTGCCTGACTGTTGCCCTATGGAGGCAGTCAGGGAACATTAGTCTCTGCACCAAAGATTCTGGCTGTCCATTACAAAAGATTTCTGGGTGCAGAGAATTATATCCAGAAGTTAGTTATATCATACCATTGTTCCAAATTCCCCCTACAAGAATGAAAAGAATCCCCAGTGCTCTTCCAGTAAGAGGGAAGCAGCAGCCTTAGAGATAGAAAAGCTGCTAGAAAAAAGTCATCCAGAAGGTCTCCCAAGACTAGAGAGGATCCTGGACCTACAGAGGATTCTTCTTCGTGCCAGATAAGACTGGGGACTTGAGACCCATCCTGGATCTCAGCAAACTAAACCAGTTTGTGAAATATTCAATTTTCTGGATGGTCACAGTTCAGTCCTTTTTACCCGTACTGTGAAAGAATAATTGGATGTGCTTGATAGATCTTTAAGATACATACTACCACATCAAAATGAACAGGTGCTCCAGAAGGTATCCGCGTTTCTGGCTGAGAGCTAGTCATTACCAGTTCAGAGCATTGCCCTTTGGTCTCACCAGAGCCCTAAGAGTGTTCACTGCATGCATGGTGGTGGTAGCAGCTCACTTAAGACTGCTGGGATTCAGAGTGTTTCTGTACTTAGACGACTGGATCCTAACTGTCCCAAACAGGCATATACTACTACAGACAAGGGACTGCTTGCTCCAGTTGTGTCTTTATCTTGGCATCACAGTCAATTGTAGCAAATCACATCTCACACCAATGCAGTGCCTGGAGTTCGTAGGTGCTCATATGGACACAGTAAGTCAGATAACCTCTCTTCCTCGCCTACAGATGCTCAGATCCCAAGTCAAGAAAGTAATCCTGCATTCTTCTCTTCCAGCACGACTAATCTTGCAAGCCTTGGGATCAGTGGCAACAGCTGTCACCCTAGTCCCCTTTAGCTAGGTTTCACATGTGAATTCTGCAGTGGACCTTGTCAATACAATGGTCCATTCTTCAGCAGCCTTTAACCTCCCCAGTCAAGATCACACAAGCTTGCAAAAGATATCTTTTTTGGTGACTTCACTGAAATGAAGTTTATGAAGGCCATACATTTGATCTTCTACTGCCACAGTGATCACGAACACCTCCCAAATGGGATGTCAAGGGCAGTACTTGGGAAGGAAAGTCTAAAGTATGTGGTCTACAAAAGAGGCCAAGATACATATCAGTGTTCTGGAAATGAGAGAAGTCCTCCTAGCATTGCAGGCATTTCAGGGCACACTACCCTCTGGGATGATTGCTATTCAGATGGACAACATGTCAGTAGTTAAAAATTGGATCTGCATTCTCATTATGCAGTGGGTTTGATCAGCTTCTTACAGTGAGGCATGTAAGCTCAAACATACTACAAGAACTACTACAGCTAAGGATTTTGGTGGAACATGGAGATGAATGCCAACTTTGAGCAGATCACACGTTCATGGCAACTGATAGTCAAAAAAAAAAGGAAAAGATGTACCAGATTGAGGAAAAGAGGCACCAGAGCAGGAATTTCAGTCAGATTGAAGGTAAACCCTCACAGGCCTGCACTGCCCTCTATACTACTAGCCAATGTACGCTCACTTGAAAATAAGATTAATCACTTAAGACTGGAACTCTCATCACAAAACAAGGTGAGAAATCAATTTATGTGTGTTTACTGAAATGTGGTTAAACCAAAATATCAGTGATAGCACAGTAAATGTGGAGGGCATGACTTTATTCAGAGCAAACAGAATTTAGTCACTATGAGGCACGTTCAGAGGAGTGGGAGTGTGTATATATGTTAACAACTGGTGCAGCAACTGTGTAGTGACCACCACCTTCTGCTCAGAAAACATTGAAATTCTGTCACTAAAATGCAGGCCCTTCTACCTGCCAAGAGAGTTCAATGGAATATGCATCACAGCAGTCTACATCCCACCTGATGCAAATATCAGTGATACTCTGTCCACCTTATATCAGTCTATAAGTGACTTGCAAAGCAGAAATCCAGAGCATGCTGTAGTAATTACAGGAGACTTCAATTAGGCTAACCTAAAGACTGTATTACTCCACTATCACCAGCATGTAAACTTTGCCACAAAGGGGAGGAGGGGTAAATGTACTGGATAAGGTATACACTAACATCAAAGGTGCATATAAAGCAAAACCTTATGCACATATAGGGAGCTCTGACCACCTAGCCATCATGCTGGTTTATAAATCCATACTGAAAACCAGTACGCCAACTAGAAAACAAATAAGGATCTGGCCTGAGGGAGCAATCTCAGCTCTACAAGACTGCTTCAACTGTACAGACTGGTCAGGGTTTAGAGAGGCTGCTGTGACAAACGACCATATTGACTTGGACACATGTCACAGCTTACATTTCTAAGTGTGTGGAGGATGTAACAAACGCCAAACTCATCACCATATGGGCAAATCAAACACCTTGGCTAATTAGTGAGGTGTACAAGCTCTTGAAAGTAAGAAATGCAGCTTTCAAATCACAAGGTATGGAAGCTTTAAGTGTGGCCAGAGCCAAACTGAACAAAGGTATCAAAGAGGCGAAAAGATCCTATGGCAGAAAAATCCGAAGTCACTTCAGGGACCAGAAGGATACCAGGCAACTATGAAAAGGAATTTAAACAGTCACTGACTGCAAGCCTACATCAGCTTCATGTGATGATAGCATCGAGTTACTGAACAAATTCTTCAGTAGGTTTGATGCTGACAACAAAACAATAGCATGCAGAATCCCTGAAGACAAGGATGCAGCAGTGCTGAGCTTCAATACAATTGAAATCGCCAAAACCCTAAAATGTGTCAACCTGAGGAAAGCAGTTGGCCCTGACAACATCATGGGCAGGGTACTAAAGGAATGTGTGACAGAACTGGTTCCAGTACGCGCTGACATCTTCAACACTTCACTCCATCTAACCAGTGTTCCGAATTGCTTCAGGGGAGATGACCATCATTCCTATACCCAAGAAACCACAGCCAACAACTCTGAATGACTGCCGGACAGTTGCTTTAACCTCGACGGTAATGACATGCCTGGAGAGGTTGGTCAAAGATCATGTAGCTTCAATCTTGCCTGTGACACTAGACACACTGTAATTCACATACAGGACAAACAGCAGTACAGGGGATGCCATCTCACTAGCTCTCCATGAAACACTGACCCACTTAGAAGACAAAAACTGCTATGCAAGACTGCTATTCATCGATTTCAGTTCTGCCTTCAACACTGTCATCCCTCAGAATCTGATATCGAAGCTACTTCAACTGGGCATAGACTCTCATTTATACAACTGGATTCTGAGCTTCCTTACTGAAAGGCCTCAAAAGGTTCGTGTAGGAGACAACAGCTCCAGAAGTATCATCCTGAAAACGGGAGTACCACAGGGTGTGTCTTAAGCCCTCTCCTTTTCTCTCTGCTGACACATGACTGCATGGCCACACATGAGATGAATAGGATCATCAAATTTGCGCATGACACCACTGTTATAGGCCTGGTCAAACACTGAGAGGAGGAGGCCTACAGGAACGAGATTGATCAACTACTGGTCTGGTGTGTCAGCAACAATCTAGCCCTGAATGTCAGCAAGACAAAGGAGTTGATTGTTGATTTCAGAAGATCTCAAGTACCACAGAAACCTCTAGTGATGAAAAGGATGACCGTGGAAAGGGTCAAGAGTGCAAAGTTCTTGGGTCTTCATCTCACGGAGAACTTATCCTGGTCAGTCCATGTATCCAGCACAGTCAAAAAAGCTCAGCAATGCTTCCACTTTCTAAGGAAACTTAGGAAGGCAAAATTACCAAACTCCATACTTCAGACCTTTTATAGGGCACCATTGAAAGTGTCTTGACCAACAGCATTGCAGTCTGGTATGGGAGCTGTAATAATCAAGAAAGAGTTGTAAGATCAGCAGAAAGAATCATTGGCACCTCCCTTACTCTTCTGGAATATCTACACACATGCCAGTGCATAGACAGGGCCAAAAATATTTCCAGCGATCCAACACATCCTGCCAATGGTCTGTACACTCGCCTATCCTCTGCCAGGAGATACAGAAGCCTGCATTGTAAGACCACCAGACTAAAAAACAGTTTCTTTCCGCTCTTCGTTAGACTGTTGAACTCTTTGGAAAAACGAACCATGACGTCTGTTACATAATTAGCCTATCAAGGGGCTTATTTTATGTATGTGCAATAACCAAGTGCAGTACTAAGGTGGCTCACTTGCACACTGAAGGACTGTAAAGTGCAATACAAACTGCAATAATTCAGTCTAATCATAGATATGCTGCCATGGTTTCAATTTTACTTTGACATTATTACCTTCATATTGTTCCTTGTCTTCCTTGTCTCCTGTTCTGGGATGGGTGTGGATCACTGCTGTCCTACCTTACTTACAAATTGCTACTTATTAAATTTCTGCTGTGATATTTTATTATTTTTTCTCTATCTATATGTGCAATTGTTTCCTGCATTGAGAATGAAGCATTGTAAATTTGTTCAGCTGCACTGCTGTTGCAGTTCTGAATGACAATAAAGTTTTCTTTGACTTTGACTAGTCTGGTACATCAACAAGCAGGGAGGAACCAAATCTTTTCCAGTATGTTGGGAATCATTGAGACTGTGGCAATGGGTGATCTCTTCCAGATGCTTTCTAATGGCAACACACGCACTGGGGAAAGCCATTGTGATTGCAGACAAACTAAGCAGGCCATTCTGATGCCTCATGAGTGGTCTCTCGATTTCAAAGTGGCGGAGAGAATTTTCCATTGATGGGGTCAGCTGTGCTGTAACCTATTCTCTTTTCCCCTAAACAACAAGTGCAGCGGGTTCTTTGCCCTGATCCCTCCAACGGGGAGTTACTGAAAGATACTCTGGTCCACGATTGGCGCGCCAGTCTTCAGTATGCTTACCTCCACCATTCTCTCATTCCTAAATTTCTACAGAAATAATACCAGTTGTAGAGCAGTTGTCTTCATTGCACCCTTTTGGCCTCATAGATTTGGTACTCCTTCCTTTGGCCTCACCTTCTACATCCTGCCTGGATACTGGATCCCAGTCTAGACCTCCTGTCTCACTTGACAGGTATGACTCATCTGGACATAACAGGCCTCAAACAGACTGCATGGTTTCTCCAGTTCCACTGAGTGCTAGATAGTCTAGGCTCTCCTCCCATAGCATGGCATATTTTGTTATAGTCTCAAAAAGCTTCTACTAGAAAGATTTACAAAAGTAAATGGAAGAGATATGTGTTCTGGGCCCTTAACAGAGATATGGACCCCCTTTCTGCCCCTGTACCCACTGTACTTAATTTTTTATCCTCAATATTCGGTGTAGGGACTAGCTTTTCTACTGTTAAGGTCCATTTGGCTGACATTTTGAATTTCCAACTAGGCAAAAAATCTTTGCATCATTTAAGTTATGTAAAGCCTTTCTCAAAGGAGCTTTACTTAGACCGCCAGTAAAGGATCTTACTTCTCGTTTGGTTTTAACTATTGTGCTTCAAACTCTGACCCAAACTCTGTTTGAACCCTCAGCCAGGTCAGATATAAATTTTTTTGTCTTGGAAACCCATTTTTCTAGTTGCTATCACATCAGTTAGATGAGTATCCAAACTCCAGGCTTTATCCTCCAAGCCTATTTACCTGATTTTCCACAAAGACTGGTGTCTTTGTGGGCTAACCCTTCTTTTTTTGCCTAAAGTAGCTTTCGAGTCCAACATTAACCAGGTCATTAACCTCCCAGTTTTCTTTCCAAATTTCACAAATAAAGGAGAGTACGTGCTTCATGTTTTGGATGTGCATAGACAACTTCATTTCTATGTCCGTAGAACCAAAGATTTCCAGAAGCTTGATTAGTTACTTGTATCCTTCTCGCCTAGCAAATTGGGCAAGTCAGTTTCCAAAGTTACACTGGCTGAATGGTTAATCGATTGCATCTCTTTTGTCTGTACTAGGAGAGGATTATTCTTGCCTAAGCCTCCTAGAGCTCATCCCATGAGGTCTATTGCGGTCTCCTCAGCCTTTTGGTCATGGGCTTCCATAAATGACATTTGTGCAGCTGCTACTTGATCCAGTGGTTATACTTTTATTGCTTATTACAAATTAGATTTGATTTCTAGAAACAGAGCTGCCTTTGGCTCCTCAGTACTCTGGAAAATCCTTCCACAGTGACCACCCAAAGTTCATATAGCTGGGGACTCTGTCCCATCAGTTGACAAATAAATGAAAATGGCAACGTTTGGTAAAAAAAAAAAAAAAAAAAAAGTTATGTACTCACCGTAATGTTACATCTGTGTTGTCCATTTTTGTTCTTTCTCAACTTCCTGCTCCTTTTGCCCCCCTACTCTTTACTGCTGGAAAGGCCTAAGGGTATCACTTTGGGAACTGTTGTTCCTTGTTTGAGCTCCAGCTCATTTTCTATACCTTTTTGAGTTCTGAGGGTATTATCTATTGCCTTTATAGGCTGCAGACTGTATCAGAGGTATGTTAGGCTGGCAGGGAATTATGGGTAAAGGGAAGAGCTCCAGAGGTTGGACCCAGGGATCTGGAAGAAGCGGCCGAGTCAAATCTGAGACCCATCAGTTGAGGAAGAATAAAAATGGACAACACAGATATTACAACACAGATATTATGTTATGGTAAGTACATAACTTTTTTGTTTAGAAGGTGGCCTTTGATTGTTTTTGTTTATTTTGAAAATTCTGAAAAAGATTCTGGTAACTTGGTGGTACTTCTCAAAAGTGGTGAATGCTGGTGGTAATTTAATTGTGAGGTAAAGCCATGTAAACAGAATTAACTGTCGTGCAAGTTGCTGGAATGTTCACTAGAGTCACAGATTGATGGCCTTGCCAGTAGTTATAACATTCATGCGTTCAGCACCAGTCAACACTATGTTGTTTATAACATTCATGCGTTTAGCACCAGTCAGCACTATGCTGTGCTTCACTCCTGCAGTGCCATTTGGGGATGCTCACTTGTCTCATTCATGCCTACAATTCTTGAAAGGCAGTCCACAGATGGTACTGTTACAACGTAGCTTAGTAGTGATGGTAAATTTCCAGCATTAAGTACTATGATTAGGCAGCTGAAGTGTGATAGAATTACTTAAGTTTAACAAGTAAGGCAAAAAGCTGCTTTATGATTTTTCTTACATTTAAATATAACACTGACTTAGTGCTGCAGGCACTTGCTATCCACCCTGCCACCTTGAGAGTTTTGACACCTCATTAACTAAGATATGAGGGGGCTGAATGTGTTGAACATCTTGGCATAATGATCTTTGTTACTTGTTAGTACCAAACTCCAGCACCACTCCATTCTTGGTGTAATACATTTGACATTTCTAAGCTTCTCAATTCCCTTAGCTTTTTGCACTGCAGTTTTGCTTTGTAAGCAATGGATAGCCACTTTGCCCTTTTTAGGGCAAAAGCACTGATGCATCATCCTTGGGAGAGTTGGATGTAAAACAGCAGATCTTTTTTATCATAATTTGAAGTCTGCTTTAGTTAGTATGGCAGTAATAGGCAGCTTGTATTCATCGTCTGTATAAGTATCCTTTAATTAAATAGGAACCTTACTTTAGTAAGAAGTTGAGGAAACTATTTCTGACAGTTTTTTTTTTTTTTTGAAAATATGAATTAATTGCAGTGACTAATCATTTAAACTGACTGATGTTCTGTAGTCCTATCTCGCCTTCATTCTTACACTTGGGATCGGAGCCGAATCTCGGGTCCGACTCGGCCATACTCCAGCTCAAAAACTTCTGGTTGGCTTGTGGCTAGGAGGTATCCCATCATGCATCACCAACATTCCCCAGATCTCGTTTGCCACTCGTTCAGCTCAGACGTGATTTTTCTTGGCCGTGGCTAAGTGATATTTTTTCAATAATTGGACTTGTCATTGTTGGTTAATTTAATATTGTCTTGGTAGCTTAGTGTGTTTATTGCAGTCTCTGACTGTTTCAGACTATTTGCTGCTTATTTTCTCTGTATATTTGTTGTACATTGTTTGACCGTTCTTCTGTTAGCCTTTTTGGTATCCCTGCATCACTAATCTCCTGTGCTGCTGTTTTTTCCTCTTTGGGCTAGGTCCGTTTAAATTAGAGGACCTAGTCCTTGTTCTGTTGTTTGTGTTCTGTTGAGCTAGGCCCATTTAAATTAGAGAACCTAGTCTTTGGTTCTGTTTTCCTTTTCTCCCTGGGCTAGGCCCATTTAAATTAGAGGACCTAGTCCTCCGTTTATCTTTTTCTCTGTTTAATAGTTGTGTGTTGTATTTGTGGATTGTGTTTTTTTGCATTATGTCAAAAGACTCTAAAGATCATAAGCCTACGGGCTTCAAAAAGTGTACTAAATGCACCCAGAAGATGTCCTTGACTGATGGGCACAATTTGTGTGCTTACTGTTTGGGGGCTATCCACCTCCAAGAGTCTTGCCTATTTTGTCATGTGTTCAGTCCTCGTGTTCTTCAGGAGAGGAAGAACAAACTGATATTGAAGGGACTATTAAAACATTCCGTGAGGAGGAATTGACATCCTCATCATCTAGTTCTAAATCTCCTTCCTCTTCCAAAAAAGACAGACCAAAAACTACAAAAAGGAAGTCTCCCACCCATTCTGTTTCGCCGGAGCTGCCACACAAAATTGCTAAAGTGGCTACGCCATCATCGACTCCACTGATTTCAGTGCCGACAGAGGTTAGCTTAGTGGATCCATCAGTCTTGGCTCTAGGAACTTCGGAGCCAATTACTGACACTACATCTCGGAGCCGGTCATTTGAACTCCGACCGGTTTCCCCGACTCTTAGGTCACCTATATTCCAGCGATCTAGATCCCCCACTCTATCTTCCAGGTCCTCTAGGAGCCTTTCTGATGAGAATGTCGAGAGAGTGGTTCATAGACTGCTTCAGACTTTGGCGCTGGCAAATTTGCTTTCAGCTCTTTCCCAGTCAGCTCTGGAGCCCAATGTGCTCTCACACCCGAACGATGTTCCTCCTCTGAGCTTCTCTGAGCCTTCGGAGCCAGAGTTATCGGTGCCTCCGGTTGTGGATAGGTCGGTTCCAGCTACCTCAGTTGGTCTCTCGGTTCTGATATCCGCTCCGACCCTTTCGGTGCCGTCCATGGGGTCTAGGGTCATCAGCTCTCCGGTCTGGCCTGAGGGGGATGCTTCAAATCGAACTTGGGTTCCGAGCCTACCTCTCAGTGCTTTGGCGCAGGTGAGCTTGGACCCCATATCTGCCTCGGAGCTCATCTCCTCGGTACCAAGGGCTGCCTCTGCATCTTTGGAGTGGAGGCCATCCGCTGAGTTGGGGGGATCAGCCTTCGAAGTGATGAGGAGTGTGCTGTCCAGGTCTTCAGCTTCATCCAGAGGTACAGACACTCTTCCCCCTAAGGCGCCGATTTCAGTATTGGCTCCCCCTCTCTTCCAACACAGCAGAGACCCACAGCCTCAGGATGCCTCCATGAGTGGTGCCCAGTCTTCCGAAGTTTCCCCAGAAAACATGTCTGAGGAACCACCTAGGAAGAGAACTTGTAAGAGGAAACCTGTTGACTCCCCTGATGAGTCTATTACATCAGACACTGACCTCGAGGAGTCAGAAGGGTCCCCCAAGTCGTCCTCTGATGATATCTTATTCGCAGATATCCTTGAGATCCTGAAACAGAGAGGCAGCTGGCCTACCACATCCCCTTCTGATGAGGAGTCAGTGTACCTGAAGGCTTTCGGGTCTCAACTCTCCGCCTCTTGGTTGTCTCCTCCCTTCGACGAGCTACTGGATTCAGTGAGTCGAAAGGTGTGGGAATCTCCTGATTCTGTGGAACTGGTTCCTAGAAGACCAAATCAATTTTTGTCAGCACCCCAGGACAAGGACTTTCTGACTAAGGGCGTTCCAGTAGATGCCATGGTGGTGGCAGAAGCCACCAAAAAGGAACTTGCCGAAACTTCCTCCACTGTCCATCCACCGAACAAGGAGTCTCAAATGATGGATAGGTATGGGAAGCGTATCTTTGCTTCAGCGGGTTTTACGCTTCGGTCGGTGTACTGTCTGTCTCATTTCACAAGGATCCGGAGAGATCTCTTAAAAGAGCTGGGAGAGACTCTACAGGGTAATGTATCTGATGCGGTATCTCAGAAGGTCAACGTGCAGATGTCTACCCTACATTCTATGGTGAACTCCTCCATGAGGCTAGTTTTGTATGCAGCGGATGGAGCGAGTAGGGCAGCGGGTTCAGGAGTCTCTCTCAGAAGACACTCCTGGATGCGTTTGTGTAACTCTGCGGAGGCCATAAAGTCTACGTTTACCAATGCCCCCTTTGACGGATCCTCTTTTTTCGGAACCAAGGTAAAGGACACACTCACCAGGTGAGAGCAGGAAGGAAAAACCCTGTCTGCTGTGGGAGTCTGTTTTTCCATCCCTTCTAGAGCCTATCCCAAAGGGCAAAAGGGCGGCAAAATGTGGTTCAAAAAATTGCACAAGTTTTTTCAGGATGCACAAGGTGATTCCTTCTCCAGAGGCAGAGGAGGAGGAAATAATGGTAGACACCACCCTAGAGGTAGAGGAGGCCTGCAGAACCAGGGAGACTGTGATTCCTTTTGTGGTCGTCCCTATCAGTGCTCCTGAAAGGAGGCCCGACTGTGCATCTCTGGAGCCAGTTGGGGGTCGTATTTCTTTATACCCAGAATCCTGGCACGACATCACTCAAGACAAGTGGGTATTAAAGATAATTATCACAGGTTACCATATTCCCTTCTCTTCTCCACACCCTCAGATCAGACGAATCCCAGATGTGCCACCCAATCACAGGGATTCAGCAACTCTAGAAAGCCAAAAGTTGCTCATGAAGAAAGTCATCCAACCCGTCCCCGTAGACCAAGTAGGATTATGGACTTGCTCCAGATTCTTTTTGGTGCCAAAAAGAACAGGGGACATGAGACCCATTTTGGATCTCAGCAAACTGAACATATCTGTACAGAAGTCCAAGTTCCGAATGATCACCTTACAGTCGATACTCCTGTTGTTAGGGAAAGACATTTAGATGTGCTCCGTAGTCCTCCAGGATGCATACTACCACATCAAAATGGACAGGGCATCGAGGAGTCACTTATGCTTCCGGCTGGGAGCCAGTCATTATCAGTTCCGTGCCCTGCCCTTTGGTCTCACCACAGCCCCTAGGGTGTTCACCAAATGTATGGCAGTGGTTACGGCTCACTTGAGATGTTAGGGATTCAAAGTGTTTCCGTATCTGGACGACTGGCTCCTCACTGCCACCACCAGGCATCTACTGTTATAGGCCAGGGACGCTACCATTTCAACTTGCCTGCAGTTAGGAATTACAGTAAATTGGCAGAAATCTACATTGTCACCCTCTCAGCATGTGAATTGTATTGGCGCCGAAATAAACACCGTTTCAATGAGGGCTTACCTTCTTATAGAAAGAATTCAGAGTCTAAGGGAACAAGTCTTGAGCTTACTTCCTCTAAGACAGTCAAAGCAAAGGTGGTGCTCAACTATTAGGATCCATGGCGACCACAATAACACTAGTTCCATTAGCCAGACTGCACATGAGGGACCTTCAGTGGTTACTCTTTGCCCAGTGGTCACTGCAGTACCTCCCTCTGTCTCATCCCATCCTGATAACAAATTTGTGCAAACAGGATCTTCGTTGGTGAATCCAGTCCAGCAACCTAAACGCAGGCAGACCACCCCCCCCACCCCCCAGTTGCCACTGTGACCACGGATGCCTCCCAGATAGGGTGGGGGGCATTATCTGAGGAGAACAGTCCAAGGCACATGGCAAGACCATAAGGCTCATTTGCATATCATTGTCCTGGAGATGAGAGCAGTGCTTCTAGCGTTGCAAGCACTTCACAGCTTTCTTCTTCTAGGAACAATTGCAATCCACTCGGACAACATGTCGGTGGTATGGTACCTAAACAAGCAAGGAGGAACCAAATCTTACCCCCTCTGCAGAGAAGCCCTTCGAGTATGGGAGTGGGCAGTGTCGTCCCAGCACTTTCTGATAGCAACGCACATCCCGGGGAAATCCAGCTTCATATCCGACGGGCTCAGCAGGGCTATTCTGATGCCTCACGAGTGGTCTCTGAACACATACATTGCGGAACTAATTTTTTGCAGATGGGGTCAGCCTTGCTGCGATCTCTTTGCCACCCCTCTCAGTGCCAAATGCAGCAGCTACTTTATCCTGATTCCCCCGGAAGGGGAAACGCCAAGAGATGCACTCGTTCATGATTGGCCCTTGGGACTTCTCTATGCTTTCCCTCCTTTCCGCCTCATTTCGAAGGTAATTCAGAAAGCAATATCCTTGGGAAGCAGAATGATCCTAATTGCTCTTACTGGCCTCGACAGATTTTATTCCCCTTCCTCAGACCGTATCTAATCGATGAACCTTGGACTCTGGATCCAGTTCCAGATTTACTGACACACGTCAGGGGCGTTCCATCCCTCTCTCCACACCCTCAACTTGACAGCTTGGCTGCTCCAATTCCATCCCTAGTCAGGCTTCATGACTTTTCTCCCGAGGTTGTACACATTCTATCATCTTCCCACAAACCTTCTACCAGGAAAATTTATACCAGTAAATGGAAAAGATTCTCCATGTTCTTCGTCTTCCCTTGCTGCAGTCCTGACTATTGGGTATAGTCCGCGTCCCAGTCGGCCCGAATACCAGAGTATAAGGCTGACGTCGGTCATGGCGCCTTAGACTGACGTCAGTACGTCAGGGTACTAATGCGCATGACCGACGTCATTTCCTCAGTCTTTTTTGCCGCATGGTCCGATGCAGAAGCAATTTTGCGAGTGCAGGTTGGCGTTCTGAGATTTTCCGAAACCGGAGTTTCAGACCGAAACAGAGTTGGCTAAGTAACCCGTTGGGAACATTTTGGTTTTTTCTTGCCTCAGTATTTAACCGGATGTCAGAAAAAGTGAATAACTGTATTTCTTGTGGGAAGCAGATACCGCATAGGGATTATCATACATTGTGTATACCTTGTTTAGGGCCTGAGCACGACGTTGTTGGTTGCCGCTCTTGTGCTAGATTTAACAAGCGCACTATTAAGAGGAGGCTTGATTGTGCTAGGTTAGTGTTTGGGAAGCGTTGCAATTATAATATGCCGTCGGATGCTCCGACGCCCGCTTCATCTAAGAAGCGCAAGGACAAAACAGTGAAGCCTAGGGGTGAGGAACCGGCAGTCCCGGACGTCGGTTCTTTAGAAGGCTCAGGAGAGCCAGAGGTTTTGCCAGGAGTCTCTATGGAGTCTCAGGCAGATACTTTACTGTTACAGGATGTGCCCTCTCAGGAGGTAGGCCAGGCTGAGGGGGCTTCTCAGGTAACTGTTCTTCCCTCTCTTCCCAAGGTAGTTAGGGCCTCTCCTTCTGTTGCCAAAGCTTCTTTTAGAGGTAGGCCAAGTTCAGCTTCTGTGGGGGCTTCTCCTAGCATTTCGGGCTCTGTGCCTAAGAAACATATGCTTAAAATGGCAGAAGATTTGATTACTCTGATTAGAGGTTCTGTGCCCCCGCCTGATAAGAGGCCTAGGGTGGAACAGGAGTTTGATAGTTTTGAACAGTGTTCACAGGCTTCAGAGTCTTCTGTGGAAGACTTGCAAGAGTTTCCTGCTTATTCTGATTCTGATGTGGATGATTCCACTCCTACAGCTTCTCCTCCTGAGGATTTTTCATTTTCAGAGACTCTTCACTCCATGAGGGAGCATTTTAAATGGGAAGGCCAGGATTACTCTGATTCCAGGAAAAGGCTTAGGGAATTCTTATTTTTACCCCAGCATAGGCCCTTAGCTATTCCTCCTGTGTTGAATGTGGTGGAGGATGTTTTTGCAGAGGCTTCCCTGAACCCTGACTCCTTGCCTCCTGCTCCTGTTAAGCCTGATAGGTATTATAGGGTGCCCGAAGCTCATAAGTATTTGTTTAAGAGTCCCAGGGCGGACCCAGAAACTGTTTCTCAGGGGCCTAAAGGTGTTAAAGCTTCTGTGGTTAAAAATCCTGTACCCTCTGATAAAGAGGCAAGGGCTTTGGATAGGTGGGGTAAGAAAGTATATACTTCTTCCACTCTAGCCATGAGGCGTTGAATTGTCAGTTTCATATGCTGAAATATCAGAATTATCTCCTTTCACAATTGAAATCTAAGGTGGATGCTTTGGCGGAAGGTATTGAGTGTAAAGAATTGCTGGATTTGGTTCATGTGTCTGAACAAGTGGGTAAGCATTCTTTGCAGTGTGGTTTTGATGCTGTTCAGGCCTCCTCGAGGGTGGCTGCTACTAGTTCTGTTCTTCGCAGACATGCCTGGTTGAAGGATCAGAATTTAGCTGAGCATGTTAAGACCAGGATTTTGGATGCTCCTTTACAGTCTGATGTGTTGTTTGGACCGCCTGTGGAAGCAGTCTTAAAGAAAATGGAGGACAAAGCTAAGTCTATGCAGACTGTTACAGATTTTTTGCAGGTGCAGCCTCCGAAGTTTAGTAGAAATTGGCCTGCTAAGGGGTGGACATATCCTGCTTATGGTTCCCAGTCTAGGGGTAGGTCTAGACGTGGTAGGGGCAGGGCTCAAGGTTCGTTTAGGCCTAGATCAGACAGTTCACCTGCTCAGACTTCTGGTGAGGGCAGGGGTCAGTCCTTTCGTAAGCAGAACCAATGACCTGCCTTTTCAGCTGCCAGTGGACTCTCGTCTGGCAGCTCCTTTGGGAGGAAGATTGTCTCTTTTCAAAGAAAATTGGGATTTAATCACTCAAGACAGATGGGTGCTGGATATCATTCATCACGGTTACAGATTTTATTTCCACACAATGCCCCCTTTCAAAGGCATGCCAGATGTTCCTCCTCCACAAAGAATAGAGGCTCACAAGCAAGTTTCTCAGTTACTCCAGATAGGGGCCATTCAGCCAGTCCCTGTATCAGAAAGGGGCTTCGGATTTTATTCTCGCCTGTTCCTAGTACCAAAGAAGGGGAACACGTGGAGACCAATTTTGGATTTATCTATCCTCAACACTTATCTGGACATTCCCAAGTTCAAGATGTTGACGTTACAGCAACTGTTACCTCTGCTGGGCAAGGATTACTGGATGGTAACTTTGGATCTCAAGGAAGCCTACCTTCATGTGCCTATAAGGCTAAGTTGCAGAAAGTATCTGCGATTTCGAACTGGAGATTTTCATTATCAGTTCTCTGCATTGCCCTTTGGCTTATCTACTTCGCCCAGAGTATTCACAAAGGTTCTGGCTCCAGTGATAGCTTACTTCAGGCTTCAAGGCATTCAAATCTATCCTTACTTGGACGACTGCCTGATTCTGGCTCAAGAAAAGGAAGACCTTCTACAGCATCTGGAATATGTCATAGCAGTGCTAAGATGCCTAGGGTATTCTGTGAACGAAATAAAGTCCAGTCTAGTACCCTCTCAAGACATGTGCTTTCTGGGTGTGAGACTGAATACAGCAGCCCAGATGGCCTTTTTAACCCCGGACAAACAAAAGAGTCTGTCACTTTACTTCCATCAACTATCTCATCAGTCCGTGCTGACTGCAAGGACAGTCCTTCAAGCATTAGGGTTCATGGCATCTTGTATTCTGGTGCTTCCCAATGCCAAACTGCATATGAGGAAGCTGCAATGGTATCTCAAAATGTATGGACACAGCACTGCCAAGATTTGACACTGTCATTCATATAATACCTTGCCTTCAAAAGGAATTCTTGTGGTGGGCTCAGGAATGTCACCTAAACAAGGGACTCTCTGTGACCCGGCCAGAGGCGAGTCAGATTTTAACGACAGATGCCTCGGACACTGCTTGGGGAGCTCATCTAAATGGAAAGTGGATACAAGACAAGTGGCCTGCCAGACTACAGCATCTACATATCAACATGAAGGAGATGTTAGCAGTCCAGTTTGCATTGATGGCGTTCAAGGAGTTACTTCTTCCAGGGCAGGTGTTGATTCTAACAGACAACACAACTGTCATGTGGTACATCAACAAGCAAGGGGAACACATTCTTATCCTCTATGCAGGCAAGCAATGATTTTATGGGAGACTGCGTTAAGCCTGCAACTGACTCTTCAGGCAAGGTTTCTGCCAGGAGCACAGAACTCCTAGCAGATGTATTAAGCAGACAAATCATGGATCCCCACGAGTGGAAACTGGATCTTCATGTATTTCAGAAATTGACAGTGTCATGGGGAACTCCAGACATAGATCTGTTCGCTTCTCCACTAAACCACCAGCTGCCAAAGTATTGCACAAAGGGGTTTCATCACACAGCTTGGAAAGTGGATGCTCTGTCTTTCAGTTGGAAAAACCTTCATGTCTATGCCTTTCCACCTCTGCCTCTTCTTCCAAAGGTATTATTAAAGGTCAGACAAGACAGGCCAAGGATGATTTTGATAGCTCCAGATTGGCCTCGCAACACTGGTACCCACTTCTAAGGAGTCTTGTAAAGAAGCCTCCATGGCCTTTACCTCTGATTCCTCATCTGTTATCTCAGAAGGACGGTCATCTGCTCAATGTCAAGCTTCAATCTCTTCATCTCACAGCTTGGCATATTCTGTGTTGAAGCACAGCAGGTCTCAGCTTCCTCAACAAGTTTTAAATGTGATTATGGAAGCTAGAAGGCCTAGTACTAGGAGAGTGTACGCAGAAAAATGGAAGAGATTTTTATTTTGGAGTACAGCAAAGAATTTGGAGATTTCAGAGCCTAATTTGAGTGTGGCTCTTCAATATCTTACTGAATTATTGGACAAAGGTTTGTCCTTCTCTTCCATAAAGATTCATGCTGCAGCAATTTCAGCTCACTATGATTGTGACCCACCTTTGTTTTCGCATCCTTTGTTCAAGCAGTTTCTTAGAGGGGCAAAGAATATAAGACCCCACGTAGAGCTCCTACTCCTGCTTGGGATCTCAATTTTGTGTTGGAAAAACTTACTCTACAACCTTTTGAGCCTGCAGCTACTGCTGAATTGAAATATTTGTCATGGAAGACTGCTTTTCTGTTGGCTATTACTTCTGCAAGAAGGGTGTCTGAGTTGCAGGCCCTTATGGCAGTAGAGCCCTTTTGGTTTTCCATAAGGACAGGGTTTCATTACGTACTAATCCTTCCTTTATGCCTAAGGTGGTTTCTAGTGTGGCTTTAAACCAAACTATTCATTTGCCTACGTTTTTTGCAGATCCTCAAAATAAAGGGGAAAAGATTTTGCACACTTTAGATGTACACAGGCAATTGCGTTATTATTTGAGCAGGACTAAAGATTTTAGGCAGTCTCAGCAGTTACTTGTTTCTTTTGCTTTGAGTTCACAGGGCAAGCCTGTGTCAAAACAAACTATTTCTAGGTGGATTGGCTTTTGCATTGCATTTTGTTATTCCCATCATGGCAAAGAGGTTCCAGCTGGGATTAGGCCTCATTCCACTAGGGCTACTGCCACTTCAACAGCATTTCTAAGGGGTGTGGCAACTAAGGATATTCTGGAAGCAGCTACTTGGAGTTCAGTGCATACTTTCTCTAGGCATTATCACCTGCCTATATACTCTAAGACTAGGGCTGGTTTTGCCACAGCTGTTTTACAAGGCATGTTGTCAGCTCCTGCTACTTTATAATTTGCCAGCCTCCCTTACCTCTGCTTTGGGATTCTACCCAATAGTCAGGACTGCAGCAAGGGAAGACGAAGAACATAGTACAGTTTTGTACCTACCATAAATGTAGATGTTCGAGGATTCCCTTGCTGCAGTCCAATTTACCCTCCCTCCTTCCCCTCTGTGTTTCAGGGTGGTTGTGTAGGTGAGTTTACATGCTTATATTTTTTGTATATATTGCTGTATATATTGTACATGTTTTTTGGTGCAGGTTGTTTTTGGGGCTTGTCTTTTTGGGTCTTCTGACATCTGGGGCAAGAAAAGACTGAGGAAATGACGTCGGTCATGCGCATTAGTACCCTGACGTACTGACGTCAGTCTAAGGCGCCATGACCGACGTCAGCCTTATACTCTGGTATTCGGGCCGACTGGGACGCGGACTATACCCCAATAGTCAGGACTGCAGCAAGGGAATCCTCGAACATCTACATTTATGGTAGGTACAAAACTGTACTTTTTGCACCCGTGAGAGAAACCTTGATCCCTACACAGCTCCCATTTCTGCTGTTTTAGACTTCCTCTCGCAGTTATTTGACCAAGGTTCAGCAGCAGCAACTATTAAAATACAGTTGGCAGCCATTTCCACTTTTCATGTTGCTAACGAACCTAATCTTATGGCTCATAGGCTTTGTAGAGCCTTCCTCAAAGGGACCACTTTACTAAGACCCCCAGTCATGGATCCTGTGGCTCCATGGGATTTGAACTTTGTTTTCTATAAACTTACGTCAAGTCCTTTAGAACCTTCAACAACATGTGACCTCAAGTTTTTAACTTGGAAAACTATGTTTTTAGTGGCTATCACTTCTGCAAGAAGGGTGTCTGAACTGCAAGCTCTTTCCATTAAGCCCCCTTATTTGGTATTTCATAAAGATATAGGGTCTCCTTGAGGACAAACCTTTCCTTTATTCCTAAGGTTTCTTCTCAAGCCAATATTAATCAGTCTATTGAATTGCCTGTGTTCTTCCCTGAATTTTCTAACAAAGCAGAGTACAAATTCCATCAACTGGATGTGCATAGACAATTGCATTTTTATCTGGACAGAACTAAAGATTTCAGAAAGTCAGATCAGTTTTTCTCCTTCTCAGACTCTAGGAAGTTTCTAAAGTCACACTTTCATTTGTCTATTCCTAAAGTGGTAAAGATCTTCCTTTCAAGGTGAAAGCTCATTCTACCAGGTCTGTGTCTTCCTCGGTAGCCTTTCAGGCTAAAATCCCAATAGACAACATTTGTGCTGCAGCAACATGGGCTTCACCTCACACATTCATTACTCACTACAAATTGGATATGGCCTCTAGGAACAGGTCTTTCTTTGGTTCCACAGTACTCAGGAGCATTTTCCAATGAGCCACCCAAAATGAAGGTGCTAGGGACGCTGTCCCAAGTGTAAGAATGAAGGTGAGATAGGACTACAGAACATAAAGAAGTTATGTACTAACGTTCAATGTTTGTAGTCCATCTCACCTTTCATTCTTACGAACCCTCCCTCCTACCCCCTCCTTGAGGACCTGGGGGTAGAGTGCCTACTGTTTTTCTTGTTGCTCCTTTCGATTTGGTTTGTTCTTGTCTCTATTTTTTTCCTCACAGCAAACAAAATCTGGGGAATGTTGGTGATGCATGATGGGATCCCTCCTAGCCACAAGCCAACCAGACGTTTTTGAGCTGGAGTATGGCCGAGTCGGAGCTGAGATTCTGCCCCGATCCCAAGTGTAAGAATGAAGGGCGAGATGGACTACAAACATCGAATGTTATGTTAAGTACATAACTTCATTTTTTAGCTAACTGATCTGTGCAGTCAGATGAATAACTGTGGACACCGCCTGTACATAAATTTTATCTTGAGTGGTCACATAGCCCTAAAAGCCAGCACATTGATCAACCAAGTTATCACCTGCTTTTTGCTGGATCACCGAGTTTTATTCAAAAACCTCCAAATCTGAAAATAAAAATAAAACAGAAAGAATGTGCTCAAGTATTTAATAGCACCAAAACAGCTTCTGGTACCTCGGCCTTTCGCCTTCAAGGATACCTAAACAAATGCACATACTCATTTTATACCAAGTGAACCTTAATAATATAATTACATACTTAATCAGTCAATTATTCCCAGATAATTTTAAAGTGCACCAGAACGTTTCAATTCAAAACACTTAACATGCATTATACACTTAAATATTATAAAATATTTTGAAACATAAGAAAACTTATGCAATACATTAGCTACTGATGTTGACCTCTAAATTAAGTCCCTTAGGACTTAGTGTACCACAATTCAAGATTAACCTACTTTGCAATGTATTTGTGTTTCAAATCACCATCCCCTCATATTAAAGGGACTAGCAAGAACACTAAAAAACATGAACTGTTGTGTCCCCCCCGTGAACCCTACAAAAATGATCCCCAACTGGACTCCTATAATTCTTGTTCCTTATGCCCCCCGAATGCTGTAATATCCTGACTTTAACTGCTCTTCTTGTTTGACCTATATACCATTTAACAGTATTGCATCCACACCCTATGATATACACTACTTAGCTAGAATTACAAGTAAACTATTATTATTCTCAAACTTATTTCCATTGATAAAAGTACCCGATGTATTCCTAATATGCTTGCAGACTTTGCATTTACCACAAGCATAGGTACCCACCAAACCTTCTTCTCTACTACAAAGGGGCTTGTTTAGCAATTCTTTCATATTAAGATACCTTCCATAAAAAAAATCTTATGAACCCAGGGAATAAATTGCCCACTGTTTCATCCAAGCATACTATATGCCATAGATCTTGTAACAAACTCCTCATAATGTTAGGAAAAGGAGAGTACTTAGAAACAAAAAACTATCTTTACCTACGTAGTTATGTTTTAAATTCCTGTTGGGATACTTCTTAAACCTCCTTTTTGGGATACTTCTTAAACCCCCTTTTCTTTATCTCACCAGAAAGAACCTGCTGAAATGCATTATCCAGCACAGTTCCATCATACCCCCTTAACATCACTCTATGCCTACTTTCTGAAAGAAAGTACTTTTTAATTTTTTCTTCGAAGTAATCTTAGCTGCCTGCTTGAATTCTCCCAAAGGAAGAGAATTCAGTAGATGGGGGGATGCATACTTTCAGCAAACAAAAAGTTATTAACTGCTGTCGGTTTTCTAAATGGTCTATGCTGTATAGTGTGAATATTCTCCAAATAAAGTTCTACATCCAAAAATTGAATAGCAGTACCCCCATGGTCATAGCAAACTGAAGTCCATTGGAATTCTCATTTAACTCCAAAATGAATTTCTGAAAATCTAATGGTTGACCCTGGCAGATGAAAAAAGGTTATCTATATATCTCTTATAGCAAACTACATTTGCTTTCCAAAATTCACTGCTGTATAAAAACAACTTTTCAAAATAACCCATATAAAGAACTGCATAACTGAATGCATATGACACCCATAGCTGTACCTTTTTTTTGTAAATAAATTTCATTGTTATACCTAAATTAATTATGGGTTAGACAAAATTGTAAAAGCCTAACAACAAAAGCCGTTTTTGGACCTCCACCCATCATATTACAAACTGCTTCCAAAGCATGTCTATGCTGAATGGACGTATATAGAGAATTCACATCTAATGTCACCCAATAATAGTTGCCCTGCCACTCTGTCACTAGCAATATAACACAAGTCTTGAGTGTTCTTAACATGGGATGGCACTCTTAATATTAAAGGAATTTTTAGTTAATCAAGAAAAATTCCCACGTTATACACAAAGGAATGAATGCTAGAGGCTGTAGGTCTCCAGGGGTGGGGGGGCGGCAGGGTTCCTATGTATTTTAGGGAATGCATAGAAATATGGATCACAGGGGTCATAGATATGCTTTGGAAGCAGTTTCTAATATGATGGGTGAAGGTCCAAAAATGGCTTTTGTTGTTAGGCTTTTAGAATTTTGTTTAACCCATAATTACTTTAGGTTTTGTTGTTTGTCTTTTCAGCTTTTCCCGGTTAGGGGTCGCCACAGCGGAACTCCGGTCCACTATTGATTGGCAGTTGATTTTTATGGTGCCGAGTTGCCAGCCCGATGCCCAACCTTCAGCGAAGGCATGCCCATTCACGCATATCTTTCGGTGGCCACTCGACCGTGGGGAGGACATGCAGACTCCACACAGAAGGCACTCCAGCCGAGAATTGAACAGGAGAACCTCTTGCTGTGAAGCAACAACGCTACCGCTGTACCACCGCAGATCACAATTACTTTAGGTATAACAATGAAATTTATTTACAAAAGAAAGGTACAGCTATGGGTGTGTCATATGCACCCAGTTATGCAATTCTTTACATGGGTTATTTTGAAAAGCTGTTTTTATATAGCAGTGAATTATGGAAAGCAAATGTAGTTTGCTATAGAAGATATATAGATGACCTTTTTTCATCTGCCAGGGTCAACCATTAGATTTTCAGAAATTCATTTTGGAGTTAAATGAGAATTCCCATGGACTCCAGTTTTCTATGACCATGGGGGGTACTGCTATTCAATTTTTGGATGTAGAATTTTATTTGGAGAATATTCACACTATACAGCATAGACCATTTAGAAAACCGACAGCAGTTAATAACCTTTGTGTGCTGAAAGTATGCATCCCCCCATCTGCTGAATTCTCTTCCTTTGGGAGAATTCAAGCGGGTAGCTAGGAATACTTCAGAAGAAAAATTTAAGAAGTACTTTCTTTCAGAAAGCAAGAATAGATTGATGCTAAGGGGGTATGATGGAACTGTGCTGGATAATGCAGTTCAGCAGGTTCTTTCTGGTGAGATAAAGAAAAGTGGGTTAAAGAAGTATCCCAACAGGAATTTAAAACATAACTACGTAGGTAAATATAGTTTTTTGTTTCTAAGTACTCTCCTTTTTCGAACATTATGAGGAGTTTGTTACAAGATCTATGGCATATAGTATGCTTGGATGAAACAGTGGGTAATTTATTCCCTGGGTTCATAAGATTTTTTATGGAAGATATCTTAATATAAAATAATTGCTAAACAAGCCCCTTTGTAGTAGAGAAGAAGGTTTGGTGGGTATCTATGCTTGTGGTAAATGCAAAGTCTGCAAGCGTATTAGGAATATATCGGGTACTTTTTATCAATGGACAGAAGTTTGAAAAAAATAATATGTTTACTTGTAATTCTAGCAAAGTAGTGTATATCATAGGGTGTGGAAGCAATGCTATTTAATGGTATATAGGTCAAACAAGAAGAGCAGTTAAAGTCAGGATATTAGAGCATTTGGGCGGCATAAGGAACAAGAATTATAGGAGTCCAGTTTGGGAACATTTTGTAGGGTTCACGGGGGGGGGGGGGCAACAGTTCATTGTTTTTTAGTGTTCTTGCTAATCCCTTTAATATGAGGCGTGGTGATTTGAAACAAAAGTTAAATACATTGGAAAGTAGGTTAATCTTGAATCATGGTACACTAAGTCCTAAGGGACTTAATTTAGAGGTTAACATCAGTAGCTAATTTATTGCATAAGTTTTCTTATGTTTCAAAATATTTTATAATATATAAGTGTATAATATATGTTAAGTGTTTTGAATTGAAACATTCTGGTGCACTTTAAAATTATTTGGGAATAATTGATTAAGTATGTAATTATATTATTAAGGTTCACTTGGTATAAAATGAGTATGTGCATTTGGTTAGGTATCCTTGAAGGCGAAAAGCCGAGTTACCAGATGCTGTTTTGGTGCTATTAAATACTTGAGCACATTCTGTCTTTTTGTTTTATTTTCATTTAGTTTTATGGCAGGGATGTTGTTAGGCTGCTCACATCTTACTTCTCCTTTAGTCCTAGCTCTTTTACAAGGGACAGATGATCTCACCACATGTCACAGCCTCATTTTCAAAGTGGCTGTGTTTAAGGCCCCCTCATACAGTGTAATTTTTCAGACTTTTTTTTTTTGGTTTGTCTGCGGATAAATCTTATCACCATTATGTGCTTACTTCTAGACTTATTGGTTCTCCCCATTAGGTTAGGCTTTGGGAAGTTGAATTAGTTTTTCATTGACCATGATGGAGAAGGTAACATTCCAGTAATTTCACACTTTGCAGGTACCCTAAAGGTTTTATGACTCTTTCTCTGTTCAGTAGCCCTACTAGTCCATGGAAAAATATAATTGATAGTTTTGTATGCTGTGCTGCTTGGCAATGCTTTCTGATAATGATAATGCTACATGTGCAGGTAACCAGCTTTGGCAGTGTGGGTGATCACTACAATCTCTAACCTGTTTATCACTTGCCGATTAAATATGAAAGACCAGTCTTCATTTAAGTTTCTACAGGGGTGAGGGCAATTTACTGACTCACATTTTATTGAGTCACAGTTTACTGAACAATATGCATAAAATATTGTTTTAAAATGTATTATGAAAGGAGGCACTGAACTTATTTCCCTTTTATGGGAAGACTGTTTTTGACTGAACTGCAGGATGAAATTGTACTTCTCATCTGAGAGGAATCTTTCCTTTGGAGAGTTTCTTTACAGTAGAAAATAACCATTTGGTTGACTGTCTTTTGAAGTTTGCCATTTTGTTCAGTTTTCTGTTTTTGAAGTCCCTTTTCTTGCATAAGGTAGTATGAAACTCTTGCTGGAGCCTGACTGAGACTGATATTTGCAGCTGCTGGTTTTGTAATTGGTTCTTTGGCACAAACTGTTCGTCACCAGCTGTTTGCATGTTATTAGTAACATGGTTTTTATGTTCTCTTTAGTGATAATTTCAGGCTTGTTTATGGTGTTGCTAATCTCTCGTTCTTTTTACTGCTGCTTTTTCAAAATGTTTTCAGTTTTACATGACAGAATATGCATCCATTATCAAGATTATTTGACATTTATTACCAAACTGCTGTCAGTGCTGTTTTGGGGGTTGAATCCATGTAATGAGCTCCATATTTAACACTGCTACAAAAGTAAGCAGACACAAAACCCTGCAGACCTTTTTTTCCCTTTAAGAGTGATTACTACTAGGACTTGAAAAAAGGGGGTACAAGGACATTTGACAACAGAATTTTCAGCTTTTCAACAGATGTCAACCCTTTTTTTCCTTCATCTGCTTATTTGGATTTGAAACATTCAAAAATGTCAGTCTTGTCTCTCAAGACTCCCTCTCCTGTTATAAGCAGCCTTATTATTAAGGTGTTGGGAGAATGTTCATATCACTCAGAGCAAGCTTCCTGTAGTATCGGAACTCTGGCAACAACCACTACTTGGAGTATGTGAACACTTTATGTAATGGTGATGTTTGATCCCAGGTAATGGTGAACTTTGCTGGGTGTAAAAAAAAAGGTTCACTTGCATTTTCATCACTAACTATCCATCTTCAAACAGTAAGCTTATCCATTTTGGCACATATTCATAGGTTCATAGCTGATTAATATGCTCTTGGCACAAGAAGCATTTTAAGCCTAGCCAAGCTTACTCAAGTTTAACAAAATTTTGTTGACGTGGTCAATACCCACAAAGAATTTTATTGTTATGATATAGGCTTGTGCACATCGTGTTCATAGGCTGCTACCTGTCCATTAGAGACATAGGTGCCAAACAAGGGGTAAATTTGTGATTTCCCATCCATTGGTTCAAATTACATTTGAATGGGGTTAAGGATGAGTTTTGCTTCGGATAGGAATCCTTTTCCAGAGAACAAATAATTTTTGAGAGACGTATCTGTTCCTCCAACATGCCCTGTTTTATGTCTGCTTTTTGAGGTTTACAGAATTGGACTAAACAGTAATCGTAGTGGTAATATCATTTTTTTCACACACACAAAATGGGGAAAAATATTATCCTTGCAAAATCTTTCCATAATTTCATACTGTCGGCACACATTTGGCATTCAGTCAGTGGTAAAAGACATGGTGTCCTAGACAGAGGGATTCAGTCTTTGTCTGATTCTCATGAGATGTGCAGCCACTTGGAGTGCTTTGCACCAGATGGGCTTCACTGATTTTCCTCGGGACTAAAAGTATTTAAAGTATCTAACAGGAAAACAGAAAAGTTTTCTTTCCTATAGTGTATTTTTAGATTTTTTTCAAATTCTCAAAAAAGGAAGAACAAATCTGCAATTAAAAAGAGGTAAATATGTCCTTGTTAAGTATACAAGTCTCAACAACAAAGTGCATGATTTCTTTCCACTGTGTGGGTGACTGATAATATCTGCACTGCTACTAAAATCTGGTTTAAAGTTCAAAATGCATATCACACACTTTAAGGTATTTCTCCTTTCATTGTTGCAGATATAAGGGTACGCTACTGCATTCCTGTACATGTTTTGTTCTCACATCAGTGCCTGCAGAGTCATTGTTCTCCATCAGACACAGACACAGTGATAAGTTCAGAAACATGCCCTGTGGGAGAATGCTAGTATAAGAGTAATATATACAAAAAAGAATACATTTAATGTTTTTCTAGGACTGAACTGAGTAACCTAAGCTCTAAAACAACAAAAACAAAAAAGGACCCCAGAGAGATAAACAAAGAACTTAGAAGCAATATCATATTCTCCAAACACACAGTCTTTTCCGTACGAACTGAAAACTGTCACCTCTGTAAAGAACAACCACATTGCATTTTCAGCTTTGTTAGATAACTTAGAAGCAATACCCAGCACTTCACTGAGTTGATACTTAACAATGCGTACTTGGCCGAGGAGGGCATAGTCAGCATACTAGCTGATAAATTTAGCTCTATATTATTTATTTATCTCTGTTTATTGGGAAAGCATGACTGGAACAAAGCCCTTTTTCAGCGAAGGCCTGGGAAGAAGAGTTCCACCTTTAACCGCAGTTTTGACATGTACATAGAATATAGTTGGGTGCTATCAGAAGGAATACAAAGTATAGATAAGTGTATATGCATGAGAGAAAAAGCTTTACAGTTGCTTACATGAAAATCATTTATAAACTGAACATGTACATAGCTTGCATAAGCATATACAGCACTGAGCATTCATAAGGTTGCTTGTGTATAGTAAAGACAAATATAAAATTGCAAATGATACTGTAATAATACCTGTGATTTCTAGCAATTAAAATAATAAAAAGAGGCAGCTTAACTATGGAAATATTAGAAAATTAGTAAGGTAGTTAATTATAATATGATATGTTAGCAGTAGAGCAACTATGAAAGTATTGCTACATTTAAGACTGAGAAGTAAAGTAATTAGGAAAGTGAAAAAGGTTGGGGATACTTGGACTGTTATAAAGAATATTGGTTTTGGATAAAGAGGAGATAGTGATGAAACTGACAGAGAAGGGACAGTGAGATAGTGGTTGATCTAATCAGAGAGAAGCAGAGATTGCATCTTATAAACTTAGTCTGTGCTTGATATAATTTATGCAAACAGTTAGTCCTTGTGGTTAAGTGAGTATCTTTCTGGCCTGATGGAGAAAAGGGGGAAAGTGGGGAAAAAAACAAGTATTTGGAGAAGAGACAGCAGATATGGCCCATAAAATTAATTCTGTTCTGGAGCTGAGCAGTATACAAACCAATTTTTCCTTTGATAATGTTTTACTTGTAGCTTGAAGGTATGTGGCTTGTCTGTCCATTTTATTTACAGCGGGATTGAGTTGCAATTTTCATTGACTTGGCGGGAGTATAGAGAATCCCCAGCTGAGCTGATTGTTTTAGCCATGGAGTGGAGAAGTTTGTTACTTGACCACAGTAGTCTTCAACTGGAGTATGGTTGGAGGATATTTTTCAATGATTAGCTTTTTTCAGGAAGTGAATTAAGCTGTAGATTATCTTTAGTTGTATGTAAGGCAGTGGGGATGTTTTAGCCAATGTAAATATCTAAGGGCCATGCAGTGATGGGTTTTTAGTGGAGTATTTGGTTCAGATTTGGCTATTTTATAATGTAATATCCAACGAGTTTAGTCTAAGGGGTGGTATTGTGTTTTTTTAAAGATGGGGGATGTAAATAAAAGGGATGGAAATAGGAAGTGGCTTTAGATTTGTTTGCAAACTCTGTGACAAAATACTTTATGTATAGTGATCCTAGTTTCCAGTTGGTCTTTCTGATGGCTTGTAGCATGTGTTGGTCATATTTTAAGTTTATCATCAAGTAAGACTCTTAATAGTTTTGTTTGTGATAAGCATTCTAGCTTGTGTTGTCATAAGACAATATGTGGAATTTGTATTTTTTTGTTCTGTAAGATTTTTGGGGGTAAAGATCATTAGTTTTGTCTTTCTGGAGTTTAGGAGTTAGGCTTGCATTGGTGAGCCAGGATACTGTGGATAGGAAAGCCTGTTGAGTGATACCTTGTAGGGTGTATTGTGATTGTACAGAGCATGTGAACATTGCATCATCTCAATATCGAATAGGGGTTGCTTACTGAGAAGCAGTATGGTGTTTGATAAATGTGTTAAAAAGGAGACTCCCAAGTACTGAACCAAGCTGAGTTGCTGTCAGAATTCTTATTGATTTGATGGAGATGGAGTGGAGGTTTGCCCTGGTCATAATATTCTTTTAATGGAAGACCAGATGAGATTGGATTAATTTTGATGCGAGTTTTGCAGGGTGGAGAATTCATTTTTTTTTTTGTCATTGGTTAATTGCTACTTAGGTTTTGTAAATTTCTGCATTTTTGTAGGACTCCTTTGATTTTGGACCATTCTTTCTGGGCATGTAATTTTAGGTTTGGTTTCTTGTGTTAACCAATGGACTGGGTTTGACCTGACTTGCTTGGTCCTGACGGGTGCCTGTTCATTTAGTGTTTTAAGAAATTTCAGGTTAAAGTGGGTAAGTGCTTTGTCTAGGGGTACAGTTTTTATTAAGGTCCGGTTGTATTGAATGAGGATTGAGTTCATTTGTTCTATGTTGAATATTATTATTAGTATTTATTTATTTATTTTTTGCAAACCTGTTTGTAGACTACTTGTCTAGGAATATTTTGTCTTTAGGAAGAGGTTGCTAATACTGTCTGGTAGGGCACCCTGGAGGGTGTGGCAGCCAATTTATTTGTGAGAATTCAGTCACGTGGTTTCTCTGTTTATTTTTTTTTTGTGTGTGTACTTTGGTGGTAGTGTTTATCAGTTCTAAGAAGGCAAGCAAGTTTATGGTTGGTGAAGTTAGGTAATTTTCTTTCCAGTCCTTGTTTGTGTCTCCCATTATTGTTTCTTGTGCTATTTTGCTGTTTATCCAACTTTGAATATCTTTGAGTGTGGCTGCAGTATTACCTGGGGAAATGTATAGTCCTACAATATAAATGGATTTGTTGTTGCGGATTTTTAATGAGGTGACTAGCACTTCAGCATTTTGAAACTCTGGGAGTTTGTGAGGATATTTAGTTGATTCTAGGGAGTTTTTGAATATGACTGCTGTGCGACCCCCACATTTGTGTTGTCTCTCAGATCTGATTATGTACTATACATGGGAGAGTATTTCATTGTCAATTATTTTGGGTTTCAGCCAGGTTTTGGTTGCTACTTTAATATCAAGGCGGTAATAATGTAGACATGAATGAAAGTCTAGAGTTGTATTGCAGTTGCTTTGGAATTTTTATGTTGAGTTGGAGAAGGTTGTGGCCTTTCGTGAGCAGAGGGGAGTATGATGGGGTTGCTTGGGAAGAGGTATTTGCTATGGGTTGTTGGATAGTGGTGAGCTAGGGTTGGGATGAATGTCACCATTGAGTTTACGTTTGGTGGTGTTATGCAGTTGGTGGTCATATTTCGATTTGGTTGTGTTAATTAGTATTGAGTGGAGTATGTTGCAGTTCTCTATGTATTTTTGTGTATGCAAGTGCAGTAGTGAGTGTGACTAAAGCTCGGGTGATATGTGGGGAAAAATGATATTTAAATATGTTTGTGAGTTGTAAGCAGTTGATGTGTGGGTAAGTGTGTGTATAAAAGCATGTGATGTGTGCTAGTGAGATTAGAATACTTGTGAGAGTAGTTGCACATACGCCAGTGTCTGAAGTTGGAAAAAGAAGGTAGTGTAGATAAAATGGCTGTAAGGTTTTTATTGGTGGTGGAGTGTGTGTGGTAGAAGTAGAAGTGTGATGAGCTTAGTATTGGGATGCAAAATGTTTATGCTTGGGATGGGGATGTGTGGTGAGTTAGAAATGTTTGTAGTAATTTGTGTTACAGTGTGGGAGGGATAATAGGATTAAAGTTGATAAAAGAGAAATGATTTTGTGTGGAGGACATTTAGTGAGGTGGTAGTTAGTACACTGGTTGATGGCTGTCAGTTGAAGTGTAAAGGGTGTAGCGCAAACTTTCCCCAACTTTATAGGTTCATGGATTTATGCTAGGCTAATAACCACCATTGTCTTTATAAGCCTAGCTGTGCAACCCAACCCAGTTTTGTCCGTGAGTACACTGGACACCTATATGGTGGGATGTGTTAGTAAGGAGGTAGCTAAGGTTATGTCGGGGCTGGTATCTTAGTTGAGGATTAATTTACTTTCTGTCAACTTCTGTCATTAAGAGACATGGGGGCCAGAATGGGGGTGAATTTCTGATTTCCCATCTCCAGCGATCAAGGTTTCATTTGAATAGGGTCAGAGATGAACTCTGCTTCACATGGATGAGGAGCTTATTCCATTGAGTGGGATTCTTTGAGGCTCATATTGGTCTTTCCTGCATGTTCTATTTATGTTGTAGGCAAAGTTCAGGTCCTTGGATGTAGTGTCTCTTGTGCTGTTTGTTTTGCAGATGTGCAAGAGTTCCATCAGAGCTGGTTCTGAGGATGCCTTATATGTCAGACATGGCCCGCCTGTCAGTAACCTGTAGAAGATGGAGTACAGAGATAAGGCCTTAAGGTGATCTGTGTAGGACAGGGTATTCATACCCTGGATTCTCCTGGTGAGGAACCTTTGAGGACATTACAGATGTTGGAAGTGCCTGGTTAGGTACAGACTAAAGTGTCTAATAGGGATTGAGTAGAGTGGTGCTATAACTTGCTTGGGTCTAGTATGCCATACCCTTGCTTATGAGTTGGGCAGTATAGAATGATTTTCTTACTGTCTTGGCTGCTTGTTGGTCAAACGCTTGGTTACTTTTGCATATGTTACCAGAGCTGCAACTACTGGGTTAACTCTTAGGGGTGTTTTGTCAATGGAGTAATTAGCTTGGGTAGATGGTTTCACAAAGAGCACAATAATCATTTATTCTCATTGAATTTTAATGCATGGCTTTGGCACCAATCATTTATGTGTACTAGACCGTCTTGTAGAATGTTGGTGTCATGGGAGGAATATATGATAGCTCCCTGTTTACAGTCACCTGCAAACTTAGTGAAACATCGGTGTTTGTCATTAGCCTCGACTTCCAAGAAGTAGATGCCAAACAGGAGCAGGCTCAACACGGAGCTCTGTGATACTCAGTGGGGAAAGACTCCTAGTGGAGGTGATCTCACCAATCCTGACTTCTTGGGTCCTATCTATGAGCCTGCCAGCAATCCATCAAATTATTTACCAGTACCAGAGTGGAGCATTGTATTGATCACCTTGGCCAGGTTGGTGTAGGAAGAATGCACCATTTCACCCTTCCATAGTCTTGTTGACCCCTTCAAGGAAGTCTACCAGGTTGAATAGGCAAGACCTTCTATTAACAAAGTCAGACTGGGATGGGTCCATCGTCTGTAGGTTGCCAGTGTCCTTGTTTATCTTCAAGATTCATTCCATGATTTTGCATATTAGACTTGTCAGACTGATGGGTCTGTAGATGCTCTGACCTTATAAAGAGGGATGACCGTTGCGGATTTCCATTCACCTGGTATGTAACGTGTTTTGAAGCTGTAATAGAAGAGTCCTTCAAGTGGTCCTTCTAGGTCATGTTTTAGGCTATTTAGTAGGCAGCTAGGGATATTGTCGGGGGCCCACAAAATCTCACCAAAACGACACTGATATGTAGAATGTATTTTATATTGCATATATCATGGACAGATGTAGTTTAAAAAAATAAAGATAGCTGGGTGCGCAAGACCCAGGATAAAAAAGTGCCTAATCCTGGTAAGTGCACTGGTGCCAGGAATGGAAGAAATGAAGTGTAGAATATTGAAGACAGAGAAACATTCCAACAATGGGGCTAGGTCAGGTTCAGGGGGAGGATGTCTCCCGAGTTGTAGAAGGAAGTAGTAGTCCACAAAAATCTCAAAAACTGATGGGCCAAAAAAGAGCCATAAAGATGATAGAGTGAACTTTCGAGGCTAGGAAAGAAGTTGTATATTGTTACTATTATGGAAGAAGCCTAGAATTTCCAGACAGAGGATATACAAAAAGTTTAAGAGGGAAATTAGAGGAAAGAAAAATACTTGCACAAGAAACTGTCAGAAGCTTCAAATAAAAATCTGTGTTCATTAATACAACAGATTTATGAAAAACATTATATAGCCCAGGAAACCTTGGGCTGTTTGGAAAAAGAAGTGACCGAGGAAGTAAGAAAACATAAAAAAATAAAATCTAGAGATTCTTGAAAGGTGTAAAAAAGAATTACGGACATGGGAAAGAAAGAGGCATCTGATATGGTACAATATTTATGTGATGGAGAAAGCCAAATTAATCAATGCAAAAAAGCATCCCTAAAGATATTCTAAGAGAAATATAGGCAAAAGCATCCAGATATGGAAAATTTCACAGTAGAGAAAATAAAATCACAAAGAGGGAACGTAGAAGGATTAGTAAAGTTAAAAAATAGAAGCTGAAGTTGTGGAATACCTGCAGAGTGAAAGATAAAGCGTAGAAAGTCTAACACAGGTTATATCGCAGCATGATAGAGCAACAAGACCCCTAAGTAAGGAGAAGCAGGAGATATCTGAAGAAGAAATATGGACATGAGAAAGCAAAGAGATTTAATATGGTGCAATATTTATGCAAAGGAGAAAGCAAAACTAGTGAATACAAAAAGAGCAGCACCAAAGGTATTTGAAGAGAAATACAGGCAAAGGCATCTGGATGTGGAAAACTTTATTTATTTATTTTACATTTGTTTACTGGGAATGTCCGACTGGATATATGTCCATTTTCAGCGGAGGACCGGGGAGAAAATCTCCAGAAAGCAGAGTACAAATGCATTGGGAACAAAAGAAACATTTAGAGATAAGTATAATATGCAGTTTTCAGTAGGGTTGCAAACATAGATAAAACATAGTAGACAGCATCAAAATGCGGCTTCAATTTCAGACTAATTCACGCAGTTATGAGCTAAGTCCCTTCAAGAATTCATACACTTATTAGAATATATGATTGAAATGCTCAGGGAGAGTTTGCAGGTACAGCGGGTGGTGATTAGTCGGGGTTTAAGCAGGGACACTGCCAATGCTGTTGGAAGTGTAGTTTGAGGCTTTTTTTGAACTGGGTTAAGGAGGATTGGTAAGTAAGTTCGGCAGGTAGCATATTCCAAGTTTTGCCTACAGAGTTGGCAAATAGAGAGTCCCCAGCCACATTTATGCTCTTAGTTGTTTGTACAAGCAGTTTGTCAGCAGAGCATAGTGACATCAGGTTGCTGTATGGTTTAATGATCTTATTTAGTGCTGGTGTTTTTTTGGGTGGATATAGTATTTTGTGGGTTATTATAAGTTGGTTGTATCGAAGAAGACTGGGCCACTGCAGCCATTCTAGTTGTTAGGTTTATGCACTGGTGGGTCCTAGAGGTAGCACCTGTAGCACATCTAGCAATATGGTTGTAACAACTAGTAAGTATGGTAAGGGTGGCTTGGTTCAGGTTAGTGAAGAGGGGGAGGCATAGAGAAGGATAGATAGTAGGTGGGACCGAGAGATAATGGTTCTTGCAAAAGGAGTGAGGAAGGGTTTGATCCTGTATAGGGAGCCCCGTTTTTTGTTGACAGATTTGATGGTTTCATTGACATGGATATCATATTTTAGGGAGTAATCGACTGTGACTCCCAGGAGTTTTGTGTGAGTATCTTGGGATGCAATAGTGCCATTGTTGGAACATGTAGTAAAGAGTGGTGAGGAGGATTTGCAGGTGGGGGAAAAGATGAGCAGTTTAGTTTTGTTGGGGTTTAATAAAAGCTGACGGTTTGCAAACCATTTTTCTACATCATTGAAAGTATTCTGGGTTAGGGTCATAAGCTCAGTTGAAGAGGAGGCGGTACATATTAAAGTAGAGTCGTCCACGTATTGGATGCAGGTGGTCTTGGGGGTGATGGTGGGTAGGTCATTGATAAAGACTGAGAAGAGCAGTGGTCCTAGTATGGAGCCTTGGGGGACTCCCAGAGTAATGGGTAGACATGTGGATAGGGTATTCTGCCATAAAACTGCTTGTTGTCTATCAGACCAGTAAGATTGGAACCATTTAATAGAGCTACTATTCAGTGACAGTTCCTTCAGGGTACGGAGAAGCAGTTGGTGACTGACCATATCAAAGGCCTTAGAGAGATCTAGGAAGAGAGCTGAGGTAAGTTTGTTATTGTTTTTTTGATGTTGATAGAGTTAAAGAAGAATAGGAGGGCTGATGTGGTGCTGTGGTGTGACCTAAAACCATGCTGAGAGTTGGCCAGTAGTTTATTTTGGGTGAGATGGTGCATGGCACACACAGTTTTGTGCGCCGGACAGCACCGGTTAGCTAGGGTTAAATTATTCCTGGCTCCACTAAGTCTCCTTCAGTTTTTCACTTGAAACTAGTCTAACCCTCAACCTAAGCAGTCAAAAAGCATCCTACACTCCAGCACTTGCTCAGATCTAATAGCAAGCACTAATATAACCAGACACTTGACTGCCCAGCAGGGCAAGGCTTTTTTATCCACCCCTCACCAACCAAGCGACTAAGCAGCTCACCCTACTATTCAGGCATGACCAAAGGGCAACTTCAGGTGTACTCTCCAGTCCAGCTGGTGAATCTGGGTATCCTGAGGCAATGTTACAACTGCCTCATGTACACAGACAGCCCTCTCCTCCTACCACAAAGCACTAACATATGCGAGAGATGCAATTATACAGCCAAACTGGAGGCTAAGGTCTCTCCACCCAAGACTGGAACAGACAGTCATGAGGAGAAGGTTAACACTTGCTCCACACCTCCAGCCTCACATAGACCTACTAAACCAGCACTGGCAAAAAATACACAAAAATACACAAAATCATACTCGGAGGCTCTAAATAAAAACCTGCAAAAACATCAGAGAGCTCCAAAGCAGACACCCACAAAACCTGCACCTCACGTCACAAACCAGACAACACACAAAACACAAAATCGATGTGCCGCACAATCACAGCCCTTAAGGCGAAATAACATACCTAACACACTAGTAATAGGTGACTCAATAGTCAGGCACACTGACGCCCCACTCACTAGGCTGGACAAGGAGAAGGTTACTGTTAGCTGCCTTTCAGGAGCCAGAATCCGCCACATAACACAAGCACTCGGGTCACTCTAGAACGAGTACAAATATGACTCTGTCATTGTTCATGTTGGTGTGAATGACCTGAGACGTACCGCCCTGGACTACATGAAAAGAGACATGGAAGAGCTCTCTGATCTTGTAGCCCAGGCGAGTATGACCCTGACCCTGAGTAGCATCCTGCCCTCACCAAGAATGATACCTCATTATAAAGAAAAAATGATCAATTTCAACAATTGGCTAAGCTTCTGATGTCATTCAAAGGGGATCCAGTGTCTGTCAGCCTGGGATGACATGCTCGACAAGCCTCGTTGCTTCGCAAGAGACGGCTTGCACTTGTCACCCCTTGGCTTTCGAATGCTAGCCAAGGCTCTTGCTGCCCACAAAGTGCCTTTTTTAGGCAAGGCTCAAAATTCAAACCCACCTCCATAAACAACACAAGTAAAAAAATGAGGGTTATGCTACTCAACGCCAGGAGTTTAAATCTCAAAATGCATGCGCTCGAAGCACTCCTAAGTATGGAAAATGTCGTCATCTGTGCAGTAACTGAAACCTGGTTCAAGGCTCCAGAGAGCACTCCAGCACTACTGGGCTATAACTCATACCACACATTTCGGCCACAGAACACGGACCGAAACACAAAAGGAGGGGGGTGTATCCATATTCATCAAGGATACCCACATCTCCAGGTTAGTGGCACGCAGCATGATACCTCTGAGATCACCCATGTGCAGCTAACATTGGGCAAATCTGCAGTACAAATTGTGGACTGCTACAGATCACTCTCCATGACCCAGGACCACCACTCTGCCTTTCTGGAGACACTGGAAAACATGAAGGTCCTACTGAACACCCTGATATTGGGCAATTTCAATTAGCCTACCATTAACTGGGAAAACTACTTGAGTACAAACTCCCAGGCTCAGCCCTTCCTGGAATTTATCAACTCAAATGCCCTGGATCAGCTGGTAAACTCCCCTACCAGAGGCCACAACATATTGGACCTGGTCATCACCAACATGGGCGACAGGTGTTCCGTACCAGAAGTCAACCCGTCACTGGTTAGATCAGACCATAAACTAATCACTCTAGATGTCCACACCCCACCACCACCCCCAACCAAGGAAACCACAGTGAAAAACTTTTCTAAAGCAAACTTCACCTTACTTGAGACAGAGATGGTAAGTTTCGCAGCCCCCACGCTAAAGGATAACACTGCCTAAGATGCAGAATCTTTTACAGTTGCACTCTGTGAGCACCTACAAGGATGCATGGATTGTGCCATCCCTAGCAAAACCAAGACTCACTCCCCTAAGAGAAGGAAACCAGTCTGGTGGACCCCTGCCATAAACAGGTTATACAACAAAAGGCGGAAACTAGTTCAGAAAAAAAGCAAATCCCAAGAAGGAAAGACATCACTGATCAGCATCAGTAAGAAACTAAGGTCCCTCTTAAAATCATCCAAGGCTAACTTTGAAAGAAAAATAGTCAAGGATTCGAAAGATAACTACAAAGTCTTCTTTAGCTATGTCAAGAATCTAAGTGGCAACTCGCAGATATGCTCTGAGCTAGTGGAAAATGTACTGAACATACTGATATTGCCAACATCCTGGCAGATAGATTCAGTGCAAACTTCACCTACCTCTCACCTTCAAAAGGGCCCACAACAATACCGGAAAAGTGTAGTGTCCCAGAAATCACAAAAGCACAGGTGAAAACAGCCCTTTCAAAAGCCAAAAACAGCATCAATGGGGCCAGATGGTGTCCCAGGCTGCGTCTTGCATGAACTGCAGAACGAACTAACCCCCCACCTAAACACGCTGTTCAACCTCCGCCTCTCCACAGGCTACGTGCCCATAGAATGGCGCACAGCAACGGTTATTCCGCTCCACAAAGGAGGGGCCACAACTGACCCTGGTAACTATCGCCCCATAAGCCTGACTAGCCTGGTCTGTAAGGCTGTGGTGCGCATCATCATGGAACTCATTAACAAAGACATTGGGAACCTCCAAACACTTGACCCGACCCAGTTTGGCTTTGTTAAGAGCAGATCATGCCTACTAAACCTGGTTGACTTCTTTGAGATGGTCACCAAGGCCATAAACGAGGAGAAAGGTGGTTCACACAGCCTACCTTGATCTCGCCAAGGCGTTCAACACCATTCCTCACTCGGGTATTATAGAAAAACTCACCAGTCTGAACATAAACTCCTACGTCACAAGATGGGTTGCCAACTGGCTTACAGACAGAACTCACACGGTAAGAATAGCGGGCTCCAGGTCTGACACTAAACCAGTCACAAGTGGTGTCCTGCAAGGCTCGGTTCTCGGACCCCTACTGTTCGGCATATATTTCTCAGAAGTACAGGCAAACACAGGAGGACTATGGCTAACCAAGTTCGCCGATGAGTGCAAACTGGGAGCCATAATTGACTCTCCGGCTGACACGGACATCCTTCAAAAAGGCCTTACTGAGACAGACGCCTGGTGTCAAAGTCATGGCCTCGAGCTAAATGCCAAAAAATGCATAGTCATCCCATTTGGGAAAAACAAAACACCCACAAATTACCACATAGGCGGCAGCCCCCTTAATACAGAAGAGGTAATAAGAGATCTGGGGACCCAGGTAGATAGTAATCTCTCCTTTTACAATCATATTGCCAAAGTAGTTAGGAAATCCTTCTCTGTGGCCCATCTAATTACTAAGGGTTCGTATCTAGAAATAAGTTATAGTGCCCCTCTACTCGACACTCATCAGACCCCATCATAGAGTACAATGTCCCATTTGGGATGTACCTCACAAGACACTTCCAACAGCTGGAAAGACCACAAAAACACCTCACCAAGAGGATTACTGGCCTCAAACATATGTCCTATGCAGCCCGACTGAAAAAACTCCGGCTGTACTCTGTGACATATCACTTACTCAGAGGTGATCTCTGCCTGACTTACAAAGCCATGTCCAACTCAGAATTGATGGACATGCTCCACCTAAAGAAATCCAAGTCACTGCGAGCCACGTGCTCTAGTGAGCTAAACCTCGCCACAACAATAAATAGAACATGCTGGAGGGATAAATTCCTGTCACAGAGACTCCCCATGCTTTGGAACAAAATTCCTAACTACATTAGGCAGAGCCCCTCACTAACACTCTTCAAGAGAAGCCTTGATGAGTGGATGGGTAACAGAAAATACACCCCTGGGATCACATCATTGGCTCTGCTTGACAGAGGCTCAGTTAATTAATCAATGGGGCGGCGAAAGCCGACACACTCTGGCTGGCTTATAAATGCCCTCGGGCAGATAGCCTAGTACCTACCTATGAACCTATTAATTGGTTGTTGATGAACTTTTCCATAATTTTGGCCAGTGGTGATAGTATGGCTGTTGGTCGGAAGTTTGAGAGGTCTAAAGAATTCCCTCCTTTATGAAGGGGGATTCCATGGGAAACCTTCCAGAGAGAGGGGATAGTGGCTTCAGTCAAGGTGCGGTTTATTATGATCGAGACAGGGTATGCGATGGCATCTGCCCCTTTTTGTAAATATTCTGGTGGGGGGAGATCAGCTGCCAGGGTAGTGGGCTTTAGTTTGTTAATTAGAGATCGGATGGTCGATGTAGATGCAGGTTGGAAGGCGAAAGGGAGTGGGGTAGTGGTTGTGGTTGTGGAGGAGTTTTGAAAGGAGCTGGTGGGGGGTAGTTGGCTAGCTAGTGATTGGATGGTTTTGGTAAAAAAAATGTAATGATGTTAGCAGTTTCCTCTGGAGTTTTAAGGTCGCATGTTGATAAATAAGAAAGCAGAGGAAAAGTAGAAAAGAGCATTAGTAATGGAGACGTTCAAGAAATAGAAATTGAGGTTATGAATTATCTGCAAAGTGAAGGATTTAGTGTAAAAAAATCTAACTCTGATAACATCACGGCAGAATAGAAAAGTGATCCCCAAATTAAGGAGAAACCAGTGGAGAGGGAAACATCTGATCAGTTGCCATATGAAGATACTTTGGAGCCTTCCACATGAAACTAGAACAAAATTCAGTTAGAGTTGCATAGCAAAGGAAGGAACAGGAAATTGACACAACTCTGACGCAGTCAATGCTTTGGAGTGATAGACCAGTGAGTTCCCATATGAACGAGCAACAGATGGCACAGGAAGATGCTCTGGAACTCTCTGAAGACTGCTTGTAGGAAATGGAGAACAAAGAGCGTGTCTTCAAGTTTAGAAGAAAATTATCTAAGAAAATTGCTTGATTTAATAGAGTAGGACAGACTTGTTGAGATCAGTGAATGAAATAGACTACAGAAAGTCAATAAAACCCAAAAAGTTAGATGTGTGATAAAGCAAATGAACACAGTAATTAGAACTGTTCATAGAGACTCATGCGGTATAGCAGAAGTAAATAGGATATATTTCTGTACAGCTAAATTAATAACAGGTAAAGTCTTACCATAAAAGCACATGGCAGTAAGGGAAAGGACGGGAAGAAATCAAATGCCATGATGGAAGAATTGAATAGAGAAAACTGTAAAGTAATTTAAGACGAGAAGTGTCACTGTTATGAGTATAGCAGAGGGAGCAGATAAAAATACTCAAAAAGATAGAAGTGATGAAAGGCAATGCACACTGTCAGAACAGATCAGGATCTATCGTGCACTATCACAAATAATAAACTAAAAATATCCGTACAGACAGAGCAAAATGTAGAAGATGTGCAGATAAATATAAAGGAAAAGTACAAAATAAGCAATTTACTGGTGACCCAAAAAAGTTTTATATAGAGAGTTGGGGAAACAAGGCAAAAGGAATTGAAATGCCACCAAAAAAAGAAGAAATAGATGCATTATGGAGAAATATCCAACAAAGATGCGGAATTGATAGAAGTAGTAAAAGAAAGAATAAGAAGCTCAAATATACAGGATATGAAATTGGAAGAAGTAACAGCCAGAGATATTGAAACAATGTTAAGAAAAGCTCCTAAATGAAAAACCCCAGACCCAGATGCAGTACCTAACTTCTGGCTAGAAGTATTAACATCTTTACATGAAGATTTAGCCATGAGTAAGAACTAGTTAATATGCACACCCTGAACAGACACCAACCTGGTTAACAACAGGAAAAACAATACTGCTTTAGAGCAAACCTGCAAGCTATCCTAAAAACTGTAGACCAATAACTTGCCTTTAACGACATATTAACTACACACTGGAACTGATGCTAACAGAGAATCTGAAGTAGTTTACTTAGTTTTATCTTCAACCTGTGGGTAACGGATCCGTATCTGATCTGTACCAGCAACTTCACAAGCATCTGCTCTGAGCTCCAAGCTCCTCCCCTTACCCATAATACATCACCACTGCCTTCTAACCCCCAGATCTCATTTGCCGCAGCTATCCAACACATCATGATTCTTGTGGTGAGTAGGTTTTTTTCTCGGTGATTAGTGTTTTTTGTGTGTGTGCTTGATGGTATAGGTTTCCTCTCTTCCTCCCCTTCGCTGGTGCGTCGAGTTTAGGGTTTGTTTCTTATTTGTTAGGTAGTTTGTAGTGGTTTGTCTTCCCCTCCCCCCTGCTTGTCTGAGTGTGTGGTGAGTGGAGTGTGTTTCTTAAAGTTTGTTCTTGTTGTTTAGTGAACTATGTCTGATCTCCCTAAACAAGTTTTCAAGAGATGCACTGTGTGTGGCTAGAAATTGTCACCTGCTGATAGCCACACTCTTTGCATGCTTGCCTTGGGTGCAGCCCATTTAACCACCAGTTCTGTTTGCGTGGGTTTTAACCCACGCACCCTTAAGGATCAGCAGGCCAAATTAGTTATGAAGGGCCTGCTCCCTTCTACGGAGACGGCCACCTCCTCTTCTGCTTCGGTCACAGCTGCTGTTGTGACCACCTCTCCTTCTACTCCTGTCCTTCCTTCTCCTCCCTCCCAAGCTGGTACTCATCCTCCTGCCTTTAAGTCTGTGGAAGCGGAGCATAGAAAAGGCAGAGAGAAGGAGAGAGATCACAGACCTGAGAAGAGAAAGAGGCCCCCGGACCTCCTACCAAAAATCAGCCTAGGCACCGTGACTCCCCTCGGCTCCAATCTCCTAGATTTTCTCTGGAGCCGGAGGATCCCAGACCACCTTCTAGAGCCTCGGTTCCTCGACCTGCCAGGTCAGAGTCCATGGCTTTGTCGTGGTCCACCCGCAGTGTCTCTGAAGTCGACATGGGTAAAATGATATAGAGATTTATTCGCCCACAAATTCATATGGGAGTCTTGCCAGCCCCCTCTCCCTCTGGAGGGGGGAACTTGCTTCCCTTCTTTACACCTATATCTCCTTCTCTGATCCGACCCTCGGTTTCAGAGTACATAGATCCGAGAGTGCCCCTAGTCAGGGGGTCAGTGCCGATGGTAAACGTCTCCTCGACTCCAGCAGCTGCCTGGAGCGTGTCGGATCGGACTAGTTCAGATCTGAGTGGCTCTCTGAGCCGGAGCCTGGGTGTCGGATCTGAGGGGGTGGAGCTGTTTCCATTGGCTCCGACCTTGTCGGGTCACGCCCCCCTGGAGCACTGTCTACTTCGGGCCAGGCTCTGATTCTCGTGTCAGATCCAGGGAGAGCGGTACCCTTAATGGTGTCCCAGGAAGCTCGCTCTCCCTTGGCCTTTGACATTATGGAAGGGTTCTCTCCAGTGGATCGAGGCCCTGACTATATTTTAGAACTCTGCTCCGACTCCTGCTTTGTGTGTGAATCCCATCATTTTACCACAGGGACAGCCCGTGCTCGACTTGCCCCAGGTGGCTCCCCCTGAGGAACAACAAGTGGTTTGCGAGTTCCTTCCGGAAAGCCCCACCGGAGAGGTTCCTCACTTGGACTCCTCCCAGGAGTCCCTCACCGAGGGCGCAGATTTAGATGATGGGGAAGGTTCCCCCAGATCACCTCCCGAGGATGTCTCCTTCGGAGACATCATGGAAATCTTGCACCAGCGGGGAGGTTGGTCTGCCCCAAACCCTTCCTTGGATGAATCAGTATTCCTGGAGGCTTTTGGCACAGGCCTGTCTACTTCCTGGATGTCCCCTCCCGCAGATCCTTTAGTGGACTTGGTCACCTTGTGGGCTTGGAAGGAGCCGGGCACTGTGGAACCAATCACTAAATGCCTGGACAAAATATTGAGCCCCCGTACAGACAGACCAGGTTGAAATAAAGGGTCCCCTGTAGACGCTATGGTGGTAGCAGCCGTCACCAAAAAGGAACTAGCCCGGGAGAGTTCCTCTGTCCATCCTTCTGACAGTGAGTCTAGGTTGATGGACCGCCTCGGGAAGCGGGTTTATGCGTCAGCGACCTTTTCTATCAGGGAGCTGAACTATCTGGTCCACATTACTAGACTACAGTGCAACCTGGTTAAGGAACTGGCTGAGTTTCCCCCAAAGTCCATGTCGCAGGATGACAGGGCTACGTTCTCCATGAGGATGGCTACCTTGACAGCGGTTTCAAACACATCTATGCGACTCCTCTCCAATGTGACTGACGGAGCGGCTAGGGAGGCTGGGTCCAATGTGTCCATGAGGCGTAAGGCCTGGCTCAGATTATGTCAGTTCACTGAACCCTTCAAGGCTTATTTTGAGAATGCCCCATATGACGGCTCTTCCCTCTTTGGTAAGACCGTCCGAGACACCTTGGTCCAGAGTGAGAAAGATGGGAAGACACTGTCTGCCATTGGAATCCGCTTCTCGAGCCCTCAAAGATCCTTTTCCCGGAATCAGCGAGGGCAAAAGAAGATGTGGTTCCGGAAGTCTCAGTATTCCCGGGGCACTCTGGGCTCTTCTTCCCCTAGAGGCAGAAAGGGACAGGATAGATGCCGGCCCAGAGGCAGAGGGGGTCTGAGAGTAGTTGCCCAACTGCTCTACTCTGTAGACAGTCGGGGGTTCCCTGTTGTTGCACCTGGCGGTATGGGAGTCCGTGTCATCAGACCGTTGGTTGCTTCAGATAATTTCCAGAGGCTATTCAATCCCGTTTGTGGTTCCTCCTACACCTTACAAACACCTCCCAGACATACCACCCACGCAAAGGGAGGCAGCAGTGCTAGAAATTTCCAAGCTGCTAGAGAAACGAGACATCGAATCTGCCCCCCCCCCCCGATCAGTCTGGATCAGGCATCTACTCCAGGTTCTTTTTGGTGCCAAAAAGATGGGGGAATTAAGGCCCATTCTGGACCTATCTGCTCTGAACCTGTCAGTTGCCAAAGAGAGGTTTCGGATGATCACTTTACAGTCCATTATGCCGTACCTGTAAGTGAGCGACTGGATGTGCTCGTTTGACCTCTAGGACGTTTACTATCACATAAAGATGCACAAAAGCTCCAGTAGGTTTCTCCACTTCTGGCTAGGAGCCAATACTTATCAGTTTCGAGCCCCACCCTTTGGTCTCACCACAGCCCCCAGGGTGTTCACCAAAGTGATGGCAGTAGTAGCGCCTCACCTGAGGCTTCAGGGGATTCAGGTCTACCCTTACCTGGATGATTGGCTCCTTACTGCTCCCACCAAGCATCTACTTTTTTGGTCCAGAGATTATTTCCTAAAGCTTGCACAGTATCTAGGGATTAAAATCAACACAGCTAAATCTCTTCTGAATCCTCTCCAGGTGATAGAGTACATAGGGGCATTGATAGATACGCTACAGATAAAAGTTTTCCTGACCTCTGAGAGAGTTTGAAACTTAAGGATGCCTGTCACCTTCATTTAACGATCTCACCTTCCATCAGCAGAGTTGGTCTTAAGGGCCCTAGGTTCTATGGCAGCGGCGATAACACTCCTACCATGCGCTCAATTACATATGAGAGTATTACAGTGGACTCTAGCGGTGCAATGGTCCTTGTTGGATCTTCCGTTGTCACACCCAATACACCTCAGCCAAGTCTGCAGGTCATCCCTTCTTTGGTGGATGCAGTCTTCGGAAATCTTGGAGGGATGACCTTTTGTTCCAGCTCCTGCCCAAGCCACAATGACCACGGACACCTCACAACTAGGGTGTATGGGGGGGACGTTGTTCGGGAAGGACAGTCCAAGGCATATGGTCCCTGTTCGAGACCAGTTTGCATATAAACATTCTGGAGATGAGGGCAGTCCTTCTAGCATTGCAGGCCCTTCATGCCTTTCTACCTCTGGGAACCATTGCAGTCCAGTCAGACAACATGTCAATGGTCTGGTATATCAGCAAGCAGGGAGGGACCAGGTCTTACCCCCTTTGTTGCGAGACCATGAGAGTTTGGGAATGGGTGATCTCCACCAGTCGTTTTCTGGTAGCAACGCATATTTCGGGACGGTCCAACATTCTAGCGGACAAACTAAGCCGGGCTATTCTGATGCCTTTCGAGTGGTATCTGAAGCCTTCAGTAGTGAAGCAGATCTTTCCAGAGTGGGGTCTGCCTCGGTGCGATCTCTTCGCATCTCCTTCCAACTCGAAGTGCAGCGAGTTCTTCGCTCTGAATCCCCCCGCCGGGGAAGTCCCCCAGAGACGTTGTAGTCCATATGCTTATCCTCCTGTACCCCTCCTGTACCCCTTATTCCGACGTTTCTACAGAAAGCTTGTCGACTGGGGGGCAAAGTGATCCTCTTTGCGCCGTTTTGGCCTCGCCAGGTATGGTTTCTCTTCCTTTGGTCTTATCTTCTAGCTCCGCCTTGGATCTTGGATCCCATTCAGGATCTCATTTCGCACCCCTTGAGGGTCCTTCATCCGAATCTGGACAGTCTGAGGCTCACAGCTTGGCTGCTCTAGTTCCCTTAATTGCTAGGACTCTTGGATTGTCTTCTTTAGTTAGGTCTATTCTAGTGGCAGCTCATAAGTTGTCCACCTGGAAGATGCTTTTTTTCTTTTGGGCTTCTCAAAGGAGTTTAGATCTGTTCACAGCTCCCGATGTTCTTCATGTTTCACTGTTGCAGTCATTACATTTGGGTTATTTGCCTGCAGTTAGCCCTCAGCCAGCCTGATTATCTTCTTCCATGACGTCAGGTAGTCGGGTATAAAGCATGCAGCCAATGCCATTACATCAGTCTTTCTTGCCGCTCTGTGCCCAAAGCAGAAGCAGTTCGCAAGTGCTGGTCAGCCGACTCCTGAAATTTTTGTTTTCGTGTTTCAGAACTGAAGTCTTCAAAAAAGCTTAAGTACCCCATTGGGGATCCTTTTTCTTGCTCTAAACCGATGTCAGTAAAAGTTAACAATTGTATTACCTGTGGAAAGCAAATACCTCATAAAGATTTTAATTTGTACTGCATTCCTTGCCTAGTCCCAGACCACGACGTCCCTCTCTGTCGGTTTTGTGCCTTATTCACTCCTCGAACTATTCATAGTCTTTCCATTTTTGCAGCAAATTATTTCTGTACTCAGTTTAATTATCCAGAAATGGCTTCGGTAAGCCATCCGACTACCGACATTCCGAAAAAAAAACGTAAAGATAAAGACAGACAGACCGCATAGGTCCAAAGCTGCCGACGATGCTTCCGTTAAGCTAGTCACCAGTTTGCCAGTACTCAGTGAGGCGCTTTCGCAGCCCCTGATACTCGCTACTTCAGATTCGCAGGCCTCTACTGAGACCCATTGTTAGTCCAGTATGCCGCGAGATGCTTATTCGACTATGGAACCTGCAGATGTCTCTACCTTGGATGGGTCCGGAGCCGCTGCACAGGCACCGGCTTCTGAGGGTGTATTCAGGCCTATGGACTTGCATTTCAAACCGACGCCATCTTCTTCTTCAAGGCCTAAAACATGACCCACGCCTAGAAAACAGACGTCCAAACCGCATGGACAGGCCCATATGCCTAAAAAACAAATGATAAGAATGGCTGAAGACCTTATTACTCTAATTAGGGGAAGCCAGCCTTCTCCCTCTAAGAGACCTAGAACTGATTTTTCTACTGATTCTTCTGATCAGGATTCTGAAATTTCTGTTTCTTCTGATGACCAGGATTTGCCCTTATCTACCTATGAGGATTCTGATGCAGAGGATGCCATTCCCTCTGCTTTCCCTCTAGAAGATTTTTCTTTTGGTGAAACCTTGCACATCCTTAGGGAGCATTTCCGCTGGGAAAGCCAGGATTACTGTGACTCCAAAAAGAGGCTTAAGGAATTCTTACTCCTACCTCAACACAGGCCTTTAGCTATCTCTCCTGTTCTGGACATTGTAGATGATGCCTTCTTGGAATCTAGCCTGGCCCGTGACACTTTACCTCTGGCTCCCAGGAAACCTGACAGGTATTACAGAGAACCTGACTCTCACAAGTTCCTCTTTAAGAATCCTACTGCGGATCCAGAGACCATTTCACAGGGACCCAAAGGCATTAAGGCTACTACTGCCAAAAACCCTACCCCCTCTGATAGATATTCCAGGGCCCTGGACAGATGGGGTAAGAAGGTATACACTTCTGCTACTTTGGCCATTAGGGCCTTAAACTGCCAGTTTCATATGTTAAAGTATCAGCAGCATATTATTGGACTACTTAAACAGAAAATTATGTTGATTCCTGACTGTGCTGAAAATAAAGAATTACAGGATTTAATGTATTCTGCTGAACAAGTTGGTAAACATACTTTGCATTGTGGTTTTGACTCTTTAGAAGCTTCTTGCAGGGCTGCTGTCACTGGGTCTGTTCTTAGAAGGCATGCTTGGTTTAAGGGAGCATCCAGTAATTTAGCTTTAACATGATCTGGCAAGTTTTGCTCCTTAAGCTAAGACCACCTGTTTGGCAACAAAGCAGAAGTAGTACTTAAAAAGATGGAGGAAAAAGCTAAATCTATGCAAACTGTTAAAGATTTCCTGCAGCTACAGCCTCCCAGATTTAGTAGGCATTGGCCTTCTAAGAATTGGTCCTTTCCTGTCTCTTCCAGGCCTTCTCAGTATAAACCCAGGAACAGCAGACCACCTAGGCTACAGTCTCAAGGTACCCACAGGCCTAAGCAGTGGGGGGCTCCCACTTCCAAAGCTGGAAGTAGTAAGATACCCCCCCTGTGGTAAACTGTCACAATGAGTTAACCTTAAACCTTCCAAGCCCTGCTCAACTGTCTGCTCCCTTAGGGGGAAAAGATCACCTTTCATGCAAAAAACTGGGAACTCATTACCCAAGACAAATGGGTTTTAAATATGGTTTCCCAAGGATACAGATTCCACTCCTTACCAACCCCAAACGGTTGGCCAGACCTACCCCCAAATCAGTGGGCAGAAGCTCAACAGCAGGTTCTCTATCTTCTAAGTATCAGGGCTACTCAACCTGTCCCAGCAGAGGAATGGGGACAAGGTTTTTGCTCAAGACTTTTCCTGGTACCCAGAAAAGACAGCTCCTGGCATCCTATCCTGGACCTGTCTACTCTAAACACCTTTTTGGTAATCCCAAAATTCAAAATGCTAACTCTTCATCAGCTGCTTCCCATGCTAGGCAACAATGCCTGGTTGGCAACATTGGACTTAAAGGAAGCTTACCTGCACATCCCAATAAGGGAATCTTGCAGAAAATACCTACGCTTCAGAGCAGGCTACATGCACTATCAGTTCTCTGCACTGCCCTTTGGCTTATCTACTGTGCCCAGTGTATTCACAGTGTCTAGCTCCAGTCATTGCATTCTGCAGGCAAAGAAATATTCAAATATATCAATACCTGGACGATTGTCTAATTCAGGCAGAAAGCCAGGACATACTATTAATTCATCTGGCATTTGTAAAGAAACTGCTAACCTCACTGGGGTACACCATAAATGAACAGAAATCTCACCTAGTACCCTACCAACAAATTGTATTCTTGGGAGCAAGCTTGAACACAACTTCCCAGATGGCTTACCTCATGCAAGAGAAACAAGTTTATTTAACAGTCTACTTCAAACTACTGGCCACAAAGACCCAGATATCTGCAAGGAAAATACTGCAAGCCCTGTGGTTCATGGCCTCTTGCATCCTACTAATTCTATATGCAAGACTGCATGTGATGAAACTACAATGGTATCTAAAAAGCCTATGGCGTCAACATTCTCAGGACCTAGAATCAATGATTCCTATCATTCCTTGTATAAAGACAGAGTTCCTTTGATGGGCAGAGGCCTGCTACCACAACAAGGGACTGCCATTCACTCTACCCCCTGCCGCCCAAACCCTAACAACACATGCATCAGACTATGCATGTGGGGCTCACTTGGCAGGGCAGTGCATTTAGGGCAAATGGAACCCAAGTCAAATGCACCATCATATCAATCAAAAAGAAATGTTAGCTGTACAGAATTCTCTGACAGCCTTCAAGGACCATATTCTTCCAGGACAATTATTGGAAAAGACAGACAACACCACTGGTATGTGGTACATAAACAAGCAGGGGGGATCAAATTTGTACCCTCTCTGCAGACTAGCCATGGCTCTGTGGAACACAGCCTTGAACTACCAAGTGTGTCTACAAGCTCAATACCTGCCAGGCAAGCTAAATTCACTGGCAGACTACCGAAGCAGAAATCTCATGGACCCACATGAGTAGAAACTGGAACCAAAGATATTCAACATTTTGAGAAACAAATGGGGGAGCCGAGAGACGGACCTGTTTGCCTCCCCTCAGAACTACCAATTGGACAAATTCTGCACAAGGACTCCCCACAGACAAGCTTGGAAGGTGGACGCCCTGTCCTTCACCTGGGAAAACCTCTCAGTTTATGCCTTTCCCCCTCTGCCTCTCCTCTCTATAGTTCTGCTAAAGATCAAACAGGACAAACCAAGGACAGTCTCATTGCACCAGACTGGCCATGCCAACACTGGTACCCACTCTTGTGCAGTGTGTCACTGCTGGAACCGTGGCACCTGCCTCAGACCTCTTCCCTGCTGTCCCAGCAGGAGAGCCAGATTCTGCACCCCCAGCTACAAACCCTGAACCTTGCAGCCTGGCTAATTACCTGAGCTCTCCATTACCATCCCTCAGTAAGCAAGTGCTGAATGTCATCCTGGAGACAAAGAGGCCTAGTACTAGAAAATCTTGTGCTGAAAAGTGGAAAATATACTGTTCCTGGAGCCAGACTCGGGATGGGCACAACAGTGCCCAGCTTACCGCATATTCTTCAATACTTAACAGAGATGCTCCACAAGGGCCTTTCCTTCTCGTCTACTAAAATTCTTGCCTCAGCCATTTCAGTACATTACAATACTGAGCCACCCCTCTTATTTCACCCCCTGCTGAAGCAATTCCTCAGAGGGGCCAAAAATTTAAGATCACCCAGGAGAGCCCCTACTCCAGCCTGGGACCTTAACTTTGTATTGGAAAAGCTCACTTTACCTCCTTTTGAGCCAGCTGCAACTGCAGAGTTGAAATTCCTTTCTTGGAAAACAGCCTTCCTTCTAGCCATCAGCAAGAAGAATACTGCACTCTTTGGACGTGCACAGACAACGTAGATTTTATTTGGACAGGACTAAGCCTCTCAGGAAAACTGAGCAGCTGCTAGTTGCCTTTGCTGCAGGTGCAGAGGGGTAGGCCATTTCAAAGCAAACCATTTCTAAGTGGGTAGGCCATTGCATTCATTTCTGCTATAAGCACCATGGAAAACCTACCCCACAGGGGATAAAATCTCATTCCACCAGGGCTGCATCTACTTCAACAGCCTTTCTCAGAGGTGTTCCTACCAGAGACATCCTAGAAGCTGCTACCTGGAGTTCTGTACATACTTCTTATTTTTTCTAAATCCAGAACTGGGTTTGCCACTGCAGTCTTGCTGGGCTTAATAGCTGGTCCTAATGCTCTCTAACTGCCTCCTCCCTTCCTTAGCTTTGGGAATCTACCCAAATGTAATGACTGCAACAGTGAAGCACGAAGAACATAGTACAGATGTTCATCGTGTTATACTGCTGCAGTCATCACACTTGGGTTATCCTGCCGTCAGGCGGTCCCGCAGTCGGCCGAATCCCAAAGTCTTGGTCCGGCGTCGGTTGTCGTCGCTTCTTCCCTGACGTCAGTGCGACAGGGGGATAAAAGAGGCAGCCGACGCCATTTTCTTCTTTCTTGCCACGCGGTTCCCGAAGCAGAAGCAGTTCACAAGTGCCGGTCGGCCAGCTCCTGAGATTTTCGAATCGAATTTCAGCCCGAAGTCTTCTCTAAAGCTAAGTACCCCGTTGGGGAAACTTTTCTTGCCTCCGACAGATGTCAGACAAAGTTAATAATTGCATTTCTTGTGGGAAGCAAATACCTCATAAGGATTTTCATTCTTATTGTATTCCTTGCCTAGGCCCAGACCACGACGTCTCTGGTTGTCGGTTTTGTGCTAGGTTCAACAGATGTACAATCAAGCGTCGGGCAAATTTCGCCCGACATTATTTTGGCAGAAAATTTAACTATAGCATGTCGTCGGAGCAACCGACATCAGCAATGATTAAAAAACGCAAGGATAAGGACAGGCAACCAAGGCCAAGACCAGATACCGAGGCCTCAGCAAGGCCTGCCGCCGGTTCTCCGGTTTTCAGCGAGGCACCTACGCAGCCCCTGACTACCGCTGAATTAGAAATTCTGATGGCCTCCCAGACTGAATCAGCTGGGCGTCAGGAGCCGGTTCCATCTCACCCCTCGGACGCCAACCCTGACGGTGATCCGGAGATTTTGGACAGGCCTTCGGTTTCTGAAGGTGTCTTTAAACTGACAACTATCTCTATTAAGTCTTATGCTAAATTTAAAGCCCCCTTAAAAGTTAGGAAACCGGGTCCACAGACTCCCCCACAGGCCCCTATGCCTAAAAAACAGATGCTTAAGATGGCTGAGGATTTAATTACCCTTATCAGGGGTTCACAACCCCCTCCTGACAAAAGGCCTAGACTGGAGGAAGATTATCCTTCCTCTGACCAAGCATCCATTTCCTCAGCTAACTCTGAGGACCAGGATTATTCCTTCCCTCCTTATGAAGACTCAGATGCTGAAGAGTCCATTCCCTCTGTCTCCCCCCTGAAGACTACTCTTTTGGGGAAACTTTACACACCATGAGGGAACACTTCCACTGGGAAGGCCAAGATTACTCTGACTCTAAGAAAAGACTCCGTGAGTTTCTTCTTCTCCCACAGCATAGACCCCTTGCAATTCCTCCAGTTTTAGACATTTTGGATGATGTTTACACCAAATCTAGTCTAAACCCAGATTCCTTACCTCCTGCACCAGCTGAACCAGACAGATACTACCGAGTTCCTGATTCTCATAAGTTTCTATATAAAAGCCCTGTTGCAGACCCCAAAACCATTTCCCAGGGTCCCAAAGGGGTTAAGGCCTCTACTGCTAAGAATCCACTACCTTCTGAAAGAGATTCCAGAGCATTAGAAAGATGGGGTAGAAAGTGTATCGTCTGCCACTTTGGCCATGAGGGCCTTAAACTGCCAATTCCACATGCTAAAATACCAGCAGTACTTGATTACACAGTTAAAGCAGAAAATGATCCCTCAGACAGATCAACCTGATTTCAAAGAGATGCAGGATTTGCTGCATGCAGCAGAACAGGTGGGAAAGCATACCTTACAGTGTGGTTTTGATTCATTGGAAGCCTCGTAGAGCAGCTGTCACAGGATCTGTAATACGTAGACATGCGTGGCTAAAAGAGCAAGCCTTACCAGAACATGTCAAAGCAAAGTTATTGGATGCTCCCTTGCAGAAAGATGTGTTATTTGGTGTCAAAGCAGAGGAAGTTTTAAAGAAAATGGAAGAAAAGGCAAAATCTATGCAGACAGTTAAAGATTTTTTACAGGTACAACCTCCTCGTTTCAGCAGAAACTGGCCATCAAAAAACTGGTCCTTTCCTGCATCAGACAGACCCCAAAGGGGTAGGTACAGACGCCCAAGGGGCAGAGGCCAGCCACAAGGTTCTTTCAGGCCTAGACAATGAAATACAACAACTCAGAGGTGGAGACGAAAGATCTCAACCCTTCAGGAAACAAACACAATGACTTCCCTCTTCGCATGCCAAGCAAAATTGCCCTGGCAGCACCTTTGGGAGGAAAACTGGCTCCATTTCCACAAAATTGGCGCATCATAACAAAGGACAAATGGGTTCTGGATATTATTACCCGAGGCTACAGATTTCATTTTCACACTTTACCACGGATGAGAGGCATGCCAAATCTGCCTCCAAACCAATGGGCAGAGGCACAAATGCAAATTTCAGCTCTCATGGATATGAAAGCAATTCAAAGGGTACCTACAAAGGAGCCAAGGTCAAGGTTTTTACTCAAGACTATTTCTAGTACCAAGAAAGGACAAAGCCTAGAGACCCATTTAAGACCTCTCAATTCTAAACACATACCTGGAGGTACCCAAATTCAAAATGCTCACACTACAGCAGCTTCTTCCCATGCTGGGCAAGGAGTCTTTGCTGGTAACGTTGGACCTCAAAGAGGCATACCTACATGTCCCTATCAGACAAGATTGCAGAAGATACCTCAGATTTTTGGCAGGTACAATGCATTATCAATTCTCTGCATTGCCCTTTGGCTTATCTACTGCGCCCAGAGTATTTACGAAATGCCTGGCATCAGTAATTGCATACTGCAGACAACGAGGAATACAAATTTATCCATATCTGGACGACTGCCTGATCCAAGCGGACAGCAAGGCCATTCTATTACAGCATCTGGCATTTGTAACAAAGCTGCTAAGTTGCCTAGGGTACACAGTAAACAAAAAGAAGTCAAAGCTAACACCCTCACAAGACATAATATTCCTGGGTGCCAGCTTAAATACAACGGCCCAGATGGCTTATCTCATGCCAGACAAACAAAAACAACTGACTCAATACTTCAAAAAAATGGCAACTTTTACCCAGCTCACTGCAAGGAAAATCCTGCAGGCATTGGGGTTCATGGCATCCTGCATTCAACTAATTCCACATGCAAAGCTGCATATGAGGAAATTACAATGGTACCTGAAAAGTGCATGGACTCAACACAGGCACAGCCTCGAAACAAGTGTATACCTCTCATTCCCTGCCTTCAAAAAGAGTTCCTATGGTGGGCTCAAGCATGTCAAATAAACAAGGGTCTTCCTTTTGTCTTACCTCCAGCAAACCAAACTATGACAACAGATTCTTCAGACTACGCCTGGGGAGCATACATGGCAGGACAGTGCATACAGGGCAAATGGTCTGCAAAACAAATGCATCTACACATCAACCGAAAGGAGATGCTAGCTGTGCAAAATGCACTGACAGCCTTCAAGGACCTCTTGCATCCAGGACAACTACTAATAAGGACAGACAACACCACAGTTGTGGTACATAAACAAACAGGGAGGAACACACTCCTACCCTTTATGCAGACAGGCAATGACCTTGTGGAACACAGCATTGACTTACCAAGTACAACTGCAAGCACAATTCCTGCCAGGAATGGAAAACATATTGGCAGACGAATTAAGCAGAAATTTGGCAGATCCTCACGAGTGGAGACTACACCCACAAGTATTTTCAATGATAACTCAAAGGTGGGGCCGCCCAGACATAGATCTATTTGCCTCCCCCAACAATTGCCAACTACAGAAATTTTGCACAAGGACTTATCATTCCCTAGCCTGGAAAGTGGATGCCCTATCATTCAGTTGGACAGCATTGACAGTCTATGCCTTCCCACCACTACCTCTCTTGACCAAGGTATTACTGAAAGTCAGATCAGAGAGACCACAAATGATCCTCATTGCTCCGGACTGGCCACGTCAGCACTGGTACCCATTACTAAGGACCTTGACTCGCAGCCCTCCATGGATCTTACCTCAATTCCCACTTCTGTTGACTCAGCAAAACTCTCAGATCCTTCACAGTCAGCTCAGGACTTTAAATTTAGCTGCATGGAGAATACCTTGAATTATCAATCAACACTTCTCTCAAAGGACGTCCTGAATGTAATTTTGGAGGCCAGGAGGCCCAGCACCAGAAAAACTTACTCAGACAAATGGAAAAGATTTTGTGCATGGAACCAGGCTAAAGGCCAAAATCCTTGGACACCAAACATTCCTCAAATACTGCAATACTTAACTGAGATGCTACACAAAGGCCTTTCTTTCTCATCCATTAAGATCCATGCTTCAGCCATTTCAGCTCAATATAATACGGATCCTCCCATATTCTCACACCCTTTACTAAGGCAGTTTCTCAGAGGGACTTTCTCAGAGGGACTAAGAATATAAGACCCCCCAGAAAACCCCAACACCAGCTTGGGAACTCAACTTCGTTTTAGAAAAATTAACACTGCCTCCTTTCGAACCAGCCTTCTCAGCAGAACTACAATACTTGTCTTGGAAAACAGCTCTGTTGCTGGCTATCACCTCAGCACGCAGGGTCTCAGAACTACAGGCACTTATGGCAGTGGAACCTTTCATCATTTTCCATCAGGACAGAGTCTCTTTACGAACTAACTCTACCTTTATGCCAAAAGGTAGTATCCAGTGTGGCTTTGAATCGGACCATTCATTTACCCACCTTTTATCCAAACCCCCAAAATAAATGAGAAAGACTCCTTCACTCTTTGGACATTCACAGACAGCTACGTTACTATTTGGATAAGACAAAGACTTTCAGAAAAACGGACCAACTCTTTGTATCCTATGCTGCAGGTTCACAAGGAAAGGCTATTTCAAAACAGGCCATCTCCAAATGGATAGCACATTGTATCCGCTTTTGCTACTCGCACCATGGGAACGCAGTGCCTGTTAATATTAGGTCCCATTCTACCAGGGTTACAGCAACCTCAGCAGCCTTTCTCAGGGGGGTTCCAACCAAGGACATTCTGGAGGCAGCTACTTGGAGTTCACTGCACACTTTTACCAAGCACTACCACCTTCCATTATACTCAAAAACCAGAGCTGGTTTTGCCACTGCAGTTATGCAGGGCATCCTAGCTTCACCTAACCCAGTTTGGTACCAGCCATCCATAGCTTTGGGATTCAACCCAAGTGTGATGACTGCAGCAGTATAACACGATGAACATAGTACAGTTTTGTACCTACCATAAATGTAGATGTTCGAGTGTATATACTGCTGCAGTCCAGGTTACCGTCCCACCATCCTCTCTATATACCAGGGTGTTAGTTATAACTCCATGTACATCAATCTATTGGATGCATGTCTATATGGTGTAATTGCCAACAGCTAGTACTATTGTTTATCTACTAAGGTATTTTTGCATAGTTATTTGTATTGCCTTCCTAGTCGGGGGCACCTGACATCTGGGGCAAGAAAAACTGAAGAAAATGGCGTTGGCTGCCTCTTTTATCCCCCTGTCGCACTGACGTCAGGGAAGAAGCGACGACAACTGATGATGGACCAAAACTTTGGGATTCGGCCGACTGCGGGACCGCCTGACGGCAGGATAACTCAAGTGTGATGACTGCAGCAGTATATGCACTCGAACATCTACATTTATGGTAGGTACAAAACTGTACTTTGTGTACACTTACCATAAATGTAGATGTTTGAGTGTATTCACTGTTGCAGTCCTGGTTACCCTCCCTCCAGCCCCCTGACTTCTTTTGGCTATACCTTTTTTGTTTACTGTACTTCAGCTTTCTAGTGTATTTGCTTTTCATTGGAGGTGTAACCTTGTATATAATTGCTTCTCATTATGGGGGCACCTGACATCCGGGGCAAGAAAAACTGATGTAATGGCATCGGCTGCATGCTTTATACCCCTGATTATCTGACGTCATGGAAGAAGAGACAGCATCCAACACAGGACCCAAGACTTTGATCATCAGGCCGGCTGAGAACTACCTGTAGGCAGATAACCCAAATGTAATGACTGCAGCAGTGAATACACTCGAACATCTACATTTATGGTAAGTGTACACAACTTTACTTTCCGGCTATTCTTGATTTTTTGGCAAATATTTTTCAACAAGGAGCTAGCTTGTCTATGGTTCAGGTACAACTCGCCATTTCCCATTTTCACATGGGTGAGAATTCTGCTTTTTTAGCCTCTTCCAGATTGTGCAAAGCTTTTGTTAAAGTTATCTTTCTCCTACATCCTCCGGTCAAAGATCCCATTCCCTTGTGAGACCTTACTATGGTACTTCAAGCATTGGTTGCTCCTCCATTTGAATCTGCAGTAACCACAGATCTTAAGTTTTTGTCTTGGAAGACAGCATTTTTAGTGGCCATCACCTCTGCTAGGAGGGTTTCAGAACTGCTAGTGTTGTCTGTCAAGGTTCCATACATGATTTTCCACAAGGACAGGGTTTCTCTTCGCACCAATCCTTCTTTTCTCCCAAAAGTAGCATCAGAGATTAATATCAATCAAACTGTCAATTTACCTGTTTTCTTTCCAAATTTTATAAACAAAATGGAGTACAAGTTGCATTTGCTGGATGTTCTTAGACAGTTATGGTTCTATTTACATAGGACCAAAAGCTTTTGTAAATCTGACCAGTTGTTTGTGTCCTTTTCTAAACCTTTTTTGGGTAAACCTATCTCTAAGGTTACCATTGCTAGGTGGATCTCCTTATGTATCCTTCAGATCTTCAGGGATAAAGGTTTGTCTCCTCTGGGTCAGGTTAAAGCTCACTCGACTAGGTCCATGGATACTTCTGCAACCTTTTGGTCGAGAGTATCATTAGACGACATTTGTTCAGCGGCTACTTGGTCCTCATCTCATACCTTTATTTCTCACTATAAATTGGATTTAATTTCTCGAAGGAGAGCATCCTTTGGTTCCGCGGTGCACTGGAATATCCTTCCATGAGGGCCACCCAGGTATTTAGTAGCTGGGGACTCTGCCCCACAGGTTGAAGATCAAATGAAGTAAACTACTTCAGATAAAGAAGTTATATACTCACTATAACGTTACATCTGAGTAGTTCTACTTCATTTGTCTTCAACTGTCCCTCCCTCCTTCCCCCTGGCCCTACCATATGGACAGCATTATAGCTGGTTTTAGGTGTGTAAGGTGTTTTTGGGATCGGGTTCTTCAGTGTAAGGTGCAGCAAACTCAATCTGAGGGTTGGAAGGTAGTAGTGGTGGTGTGTCATGGCTAAGGGGAGGAGCTTGGAACTCGGAGCAGATGCTTGTGAAGTTGCCGGCTCAGATCCAATACGGGTCCGGTACCCACAGGTTGAAGACAAATGAAGTAGAACTACTCAGGTGGAACGTTATAGTGAGTACATAACTTCTTTTTATGGTCATTTAGAAGAAAACTCAGTCATGGCAATAGAACAAAAGGGGTAACAAAAGAAAATCAAATGGAAAGAAGGATTATTTGTTGTTAAATAAAGACATAATGGAGAACTATAAAAATGGGAAGAATCTAAGTATGGCATGGGTAGACTACAAAAAATCTTTTGGCAATATTCCACACTCGTGGATAAAAGAGTGCTTAAAAGTGTGCAAGATCCACCTTGCACTGATCCATTACATTACAGGGACCATGAAACAGTGGGAAATCACTTTGCAGTTAAGCTATGATAAAGGATAAATTGTTATTCCAGGGATAAAAATTCAAAGGGGAATATTCCAGGGTGACTCTTGTCACCGCTGCTCTTTTGTCTTGTCCTTAACCCATTAAGCTGTCTAACAGATTAAGTCATGGCTACAATTTGGGTCCCAGAAAGCAACAACGTATAAAGACTTCTCATCTTCTTTTTTGTTGATGATTTAAAACTGTATAGCTCATCAGATGAAGAACCGAAAGCACAACTGAAAGTGGTCAAAACTTTTTCAGGTGATGTAGGCATGTTGTTTGATCTTGATAAACGTGCAAAACCAACCTTTGAAGCAGGAAAACTGCAGCACCAAGAAAACATCAGCCTGGGACAAGAATGTGATATAAAAGAATTAGTAAGAGGGTGTGCATAAGTATTTGGGAACTGATGAAGGATCAACAATAAAACCAGAACAAATGTGAATAAAACTTAAGAGCATTTTACAAGACTAAAATTAATACTGAAAACTGCTCTGATGTCTAGGAACAAAGTCCAAGCTATAAACCAATCTGCTCTTCCTGTCCTAACTTGCAGTTTTGGAGTGATTGGCCACAAAAGGTGTTGGATCAGTTGGACAGGAAAACAAGGAGGATGCTTCCTGCTTATCAAATGGTTTACAAAAACTCAGTGTATAACAAGACTATATATTCCCAGTTCTGAAAGAGGTATAGGCCTCCTCAAAATTGATTTACATGTATAGATCTGCAATCATATGACTGCATATATATTGGCTGACCTCACAAGACCCGAATGTAGTGAAAGTTTTTGAACATGAGGAGAATTAGCCTAAGATGACTTCCCTGCTTAGTTTAGCAGAAACATATCAGTGTCAAGTGGGAATGGAAGTCAAACCGGAAGTAGGTAAAGATCAGGCAGCAACTGAATATGCCAAAAAATAAAAGAACGAATATAAGGTGAAGGATCAGATGAGAAGGCAAGAAATGTTGAAAATGCGTAAATATAGTTGCAAGTATAGAAATCTCTTGGAACAACTTCATGTTGATTAGTATTGAATGCAGGAATGGTTAAGGAGAGAGGTTCATAGGTTCATAAATTAATTTAATCCAAAAGAGGAAAGGTTAATATTGGTGGTCTAGGATAGCACAGACTACTTGCACGCTGGTTTACAAAGTCCATTGAACATGTAGGAGAAACAGACAGATGTAGGTTTTGTAAAACAGAATTGGAAACAGTCGCACATCATGTTGCTGATTGTGATATACTAATGGCAGAAGGACTGTATACTGAAAGGAATAGTAATGTTGCAATTCTGTTTTATTGGGGATTGTGCAAACATTATAATATTGAAGTAATTGAAAAACATTGGAAGCATGAGCCACAAAGCATTATAGAAAATGAAGTTTATATTACATGGGATCACCCAATGCCAACAGTTCAAACAATAGATGCAAGAAAACAAGATAGAGTAGTCCAAGAAAAGGAGACAAAAGTAGCATTGATCATTGAAATTGCTACACACAGAGACATACCTCTCAACTGTCCAGATTTTTGCCTCATATTTTTGGTCTGTTCCGCATAAAATTTGTGTTTTTTTTCTGACTGGGATCATCTGTGGATTGAAGTCACAAAATAATGCCATACATTTGAGTTTTAGACTTTATATCCTTCAGAAAGTACAAGTTAACACAAATGTTATTCTAGCTACTTTCTAAGTTTCTAAGTTTAAATGCATAGTTATCCCCTTTGGGGAAAAAACATGTACCCGTGAATTGCCACATAGGTGGCAGTACACTAAACACTGAAAATGTGACAAGAGACTTAGGGACACAGGTGGACAGTGGTCTCACTTTTGATAACCACATCGCCACAACAGTCAGGGAATCCTTCTGTGTGGCACACCTCATCACTAAGGGCTTTTCATCCAGAAAAAAGGAGGTCATTGTCCCACTGTACTCATCCCTCATTAGACCCATTATAGAATATAACTCCCCGTTTGGTATGTACCTCTCAAGACATCTGTGACAACTGGAAAAGCTGCAGAAATACTTCACTAAAAGAATCACAGGCCCAAAGCAGATGCCCTGTGCTGACTGCCTTAAAAAACTCCAGCTATACTCTGTGGCATATTGTCTACTTGATCTCTGTTTAACATACAAGGCCATGTCAAACCCAGAGCTGTTGGACATGCTACACTTAAAGAAATCCCAATCCCTCAGAGCCATATGCTCCAGGGACCTAAACCTTGTCATCACAATAAACAAAACATGCTGGAGGGATAGGTTCCTGACCCAGAGACCCCCCAGACTCTGGAATAGACTGCCCATACATGTCAAGCAGAGCACCTCTTTGTCCCTCTTTAAAAGGAACCTTGATTGGATGGGAGAAAGGAAATTCACTGCGGGGATCACGTCAGTTGCCCTGCTAGACAGGGGTCCAGGGAAGTAAATAGTGTGGGAAGAAATAGCCAGGGAATTGTTTTGGCTAGGCTTGTATAGGTTCTAGGGCCGATAGCCTAGTACCAACCTATGAACCTAGCAATATTTAAAGTTTGTCCCTATTTTTGGGCCTTTGTCCCCCCTCCCCCATTATATTGGGCTTTGTCCAGATTTCTTGTGCTAAGAGGTTGAGAGGTATGCCCAGTGACTACAGTGTCTTACATAAAGAGAGAGACAAAGTCATAAAATACCAGGATTTGCAAGCAGAAACAAGGGCAATGTGGAAGAAGGATACCCAGACAGTTCCAGTAGTAGTAGGAGCAATGGATCTTATAAAAAATAATTTGCAATCATACTTGGATATGTTAGTGTTACATGTAACTCTAATGAATTGCAGAAGTCGTCATTAATGGACACATTGCGGTTGCTGCGAAGAGCATTTGTGGCTAACATCAAAGATCGAAACAATACTAATTTCATGAACTTTAATCATACTTTGACTTAGGAATGGAGTCCATTCCCGTCATGGTTTTAGAAACCCAAAAGACTTTAAGAAATTAAAAAAAGGAGTCAACCAGAGATATTGTTGGGGCCCATTGAAGTAGTGTTTTTGACCTTAATGAGTTCCACCAAGATCTGCTTCCTGTTGATAGTTGGGGGATATGCTAGAAGGGATTTCAAAAGGGGTAGTGGGGGTGAAGTTAGCTAAATTTATGAGCCAGTAGATTCGCTGTGTCACCGGTCAGTGAGAGTAGTGCTATTTGCTACCAGTTCTGCATACTGCTGAGTGTTACTTTTAAGGTTCCTGACATAGCTGAAGAAGGCTTTGGGTTTGTCCTTAACCTGGGATGCTATTCTAAACTTGTAATAAACCTTGTTGGATTTTATTAGACCTCTTAGTTTCTTGCTTAGTTGAATCAGGAAGCTCTTGTTTGTATGAGAGTTACACTTTCTGATTTTAGCCTTGACTTTTTTCTTTTACTTAAATACCCGGTTTAAGGTAAGGATTCCACCAGAGAGGTTTGTTTGAGTTTACATCTGGTATGAACAGCAGCCTCAGTGCAGCTGTTTACACATTTGTACGAGGTTTCTGTGAATAATTCTGCATAGATAGCTGTATCATCTGGGTTTGGGGGATCCATGAATTTTGACAAACTGTCGCTTAGTAGGATGCAGTTTGCCTTAGAATAGTTCCCAACTGTTATGGATTTAGTTGTTTTCTGAGTGGATTTTTAGTTTGAGAGAGACAGCTTTGTGGCCTGCCATCACCAGTGAGGATGTAATACTGGTGGTGGTGGTGCAATGCTGCCCATGATGGTGAGTCCTAGGTTCAGTATACTTGGTCCTCTGGTTGGAGTGCACACTATCTGGTCCAGGGTGTTCGTGTTGATAAAGTCCAGGTGAGTGCCTCTAGTAGGTCTAGGTAAGATATGTTAATTTTGTGGGTCCTAGAGGGTAACTTTTATTTGGCCAAGACATGATAAGGAGCTTTGTCTATGGAGACTTGCAGGTTGATGATCCAGGGCATCATCCTGTTTAACCAACTTCAGGTTGTATTTGTTGTTAATGTAGATTGAGACACCTAGACCTTTAGCACCTGCCTGTGCTGCTGTTGGTCTAAATGTGTGGAAGGCACTGTAGCCTTCCACTGCCAGAGTGCTTTCAGCAGCTTTAATCCAAAAAGGGCAATTATTAGCATGCCATCCTATCCCCTGATCATCTCAGAGCATGTTGTGAGGAGACTGTACAAGACCAGGAACAATAGTTCCATAGATCTTGACAATATGCCATGCTGCTTTCTTATCAGAAACGAACACAGCCCTGCTACTGTACCTATTCAATCTCAGCCTCTCCACTGCTTTTCTGACACAGATGGGGAGAAGTGCTGTAATCATCCCACTTCACAAGGGAGGACCCACCATTGAACTTGGTATCTACTGTTCAGTAAGCCCAATCCTTATCTACAGGGTAATGGAGTGCATCGTTATAGAACTTGTAACCAATGATATCGGCAGTCTACATTCCCATGGCTCAACCATGTTTGGGTATGTTAAAGGTAAGATCATTCCCTGTTGTGGACTTCTAGGAATAGGTCAGTGATCTTTGAATGGAGGCATATTGGTGTACTCGCTGCTTACCTCGACCTGGTGAAGGCCTTTGACACCATCCTACATTCTGGGATTGTGTCATCAAATTAATCAGACTGAATATTAACACTTATATAACCTGTTGGGTTGCTAACTATATCAGTAGCAGAACCCAGTCTGTTAGTGTAGGAGGCATGCTGTTGTCAGGAGGGTCATTACTATTAGTGTCCCTCAGAGATTGGTCCTGGGGCCACTTTTATTTGGTATGTATATCTGATGTCATAGCTGATATCAAGGTCCTTTGTATGACCAAGTTTGGGGATGACTGCAAACTCTCTGTCTGTCTGCTGTCTGACTCCTTGTTTCTCCAGATGGACCTGACACTTACAAATAAATGGTGTTAGAACCACAGCCTAAAGCTAAATTCCAATACATTTGGTATAGTGTCCTTTTGACAGTTAATTGGGACTTGGGCACTTTTAGTGACAATGTAACTGCTTGAAATGTTGGGACCTGCTATAGCTAGTCCTGTAATGCTGATGCTGAATGGCTGAAAAACAGGTCTTAAATATAGTAAGTCTGAGATGAACATTTCTTGGAATATTCCCTTTTGTCCAAGCTATGTCTATCCTGGAGTTAGTATGTATAAATAAGTGGGATGCAGGGGGTTTGTACCCCTGCAAAAAAGAAATTTAAATGAGAAGTGCAATGTTCGATATTTACTCTTCTCTTGCATTTTTGGTGTTATGAGTGCTGACATTATTTAATAGAGAGCCAACAGTGAACTATCCTTTGACCACCATATGTCTGCTGTCCTTGTGAAGTCTTTTTGTCTTGCCCGACTGATTACAGGGATATAACGTCTTGGTTAAGGTAAGTTGTTATCCCTCTCTTTTCCTGCCTTATCAGTCCCATAATAAAATATAATGCTCCTTTCCTGATGTACTTGTCTGAACATTTGCCCCACCTTGATAGACCTTCGTACTGCCTCAGGAAAAAATCAAGGGCATGTCTTCGTTTACTAAACATGCCATCTTAAAATATTTTGTCTTCTCTGTTGCTTACAGATGTTTGTGGGGTGGACATTTGCCTTGCTTTACAGAACCTTGAAGGATTGAGTCCTACATGACCGCGTACATATTTGCAAAACAAACATTGTCACAAAGGACCTAACCTTTCACCACAGTATAAACAGAATCTACTGATGAGATAGATGCCTCTCTCAAGGCATCCTTTCTTTTGTGGAATAGACTTCTCCTAAAGGTTAAGCAAAATAGTTCCTTGACCCTCTTCTAATGCAACCTGGGTGAATGGGTGGGAAACTGAATTTGCTCCTGGTTTGCTCCCACAAACTGCCATTGAAATAGGAAGAAATTAAATAATAGTTACGTCATGTTAATAGGTACTGACAAAATAAGATCTTAAGGCTAATACACTAATGATATATCCACTTAACAGTTTACCTCCATAATGTTGAAGGTCACAATGGTGAACTTGCATGACGACGAACCATTTCTGTGAAACCCGTACCGCCGAAACCTCAGAAAGCCAACAAAGCATTGAAAGTTGACATTTTCGACTGCACTAAACCTACAAACAAGTGCTAACATGGGTCAAAAAGGGGTCGAGATTTTGTGATTCAGAATATCTGCATTCAGGGTTTTGTGAAGGCGTAGTTCGGAGTTGTGTAAGCAGTTCGCCGTTGTGGTCGTCGACATTATGGAGGTGAACCCCAATTAACAGCCGAATATGAACCCATGAATCTAGTACCCTATAAACCTTTTCAGAGGAATACTGCTCAGTTCCTTACATACTTCATGTACGGCCTAACTGTTAACTATATTATCCTATTTTAAACATTGTGCATTTTCACTAATTAAATGCCTAGTATTGTTTTTTCCCCTTTGGATTCAGCTCTGCAGTAGTCAGGATCTCCACTCCTTTGAGGTATGTGTCAAGCTTGAGACCTTTTATATGTTTATGTTCAGGTTTGCTGAGTCTTTATAGAGCTGTGTTTCTAAGTGTAATTCAGAGGCACTCCTCTATTATCTGTTCCCTACAATCATAATTAGATTGAGCCAAATCTTAATCTTTAACTGACCACTTGATGCCCTACTGTAGCCAGTTCTGATCCTTCTGCCCCCTTAATCCACATTGTGTTTTCCCCCCAAGAAAAGGCATCTATTTAAAAAGATAAAACTGATACATGAAAATTCCATATAATAATTGCAACCACTCTGTGTAACAGAGAAAAAAAAACAATAATGCAAAGCAAAAATGAAGCATACGATGTATAGTGATTGCATAACATCAGTACTATGTCTGTGTATTCCCTGCTAGTCAAATTTGAGTATTAAACTTTGCCTACATATTTCTTAAATGTAGAATTCATCTCCTTTATGCCACTGCCAGTACCTTTTGTGACTCAACAAACAAGGGACAGAAAAATTGTCATGTTAGTTACTATCTAAAATTGGGGATAGGCACCTTGTCATATCACCCATCACACCCAGATGTTCTTCGTGTTTCACTGTTCCTCATTACATTTGGGTAATCCTGCTGGCAGGTTGCCCTCAGTCGGCCTGAATTCCAAAGTCTTGGGTCCTGCGGCGGCTGCTGTCGCCTCTTCCCTGACGTCAGGTCGTCAGGGGTATAAAAGAAGCAGCCGACACCATTTTCTTCCGTCTTTCTTGCCATGCGGTGCCCGAAGCAGAAGCAGTTTGCAAGTGCCGGTCGGCCAACTCCTGAGATTTTCATGTTCGAGTTTCAGACCCGAAGTCTTCAATAAAGCTAAGTACCCCGTTGGGGAAGCTTTTTCCTTGCTCCAGACCGATGTCAGAAAAAGTTAATAATTGTATTTCTTGTGGAAAGCAAATACCTCATAAGGACTTTCATTCTTACTGTATTCCTTGCCTAGTCCCTGATCACAATGTTTCTGGTTGTCAATTTTGTGCTAGATTTAACCAACGCACTATTAAGCGTCGGTATGATTTTGCTTTAAACTATTTTGGACGTCGGTTTAATTATCCAGAAATGTCTGTAGCCATCCGACTACCGGAGTTCACAAAAGACGCAAAGAAAAGGAGAGAGATAAACAACCGAGGTCCAAAACGTACGACGAAGCTTCTCCTAAGCCAGTCGCCGGTTCTCCGGTTCTCAGTGAGGCGCTTTCGCAGCCCCTGACGCCCGCTAAGTCGCAGGCCGCAACCGACTCCCATGTGGAGTCTGCTATACCGCTGGAAACTCAAGGTATTTGAGCCTTGGACACTATTCCCTCAGATGGGTCAGGAGCAGCTGGGAGGCACCGGCTTCTGAGGGTGTATTCAGACCTAAACATCTTTACATTAAACCGACTTCAGCTTCAAAGGCAAAGACTAAAGCACCTTCTAAAGCAAAGTAACAAACTCAAGAGCCACATGGACAGGCCTCTATGCCCAAAAAACAGATGCTCAAATTGGCCGAAGACTTGATTACCTTGATCAGGGGTTCCCATTCCCCTCCTGATAAGAGGCCTAGGCAAGGGACTGACTATGAATCTTAGATCAGGTTTCTATTTCTTCTGATCAGGAATATTCTTTTCCCCCCTATGAGGATTCTGATGCTGAAAAATCTATACCTTCAGCTTCTCCTCCAGTGGACTATTCTTTTGGGGAAACCTTGCATACCATGAGGGAGCATTTCCACTGGGAGAGCCAAGATTTTTCAGAATCTAAAAAGAGGCTCAGGGATTTCCTTTTACTACCTCAATACAGGCCTCTAGCCATTCCACCCGTGTTAAACATTGTAGATGATGTGTTTTCGGAGTCTAGTCTGACCCCTGACTCCTTATCTCCTGCTCCTGTTAAGCCTGACAGATATTACAGGGTTCCTGACTCTCATAAATTCCTTTTTAAAAACCTTGCTGCTGACCCAGAAACAATTTCACAGGGTACCAAAGGCGTTAAGGCTTCCGCTGCAAAAAACCCTACCCCCTCTGACAAGGATTCTAGGGCACTGGATAGATGGGGAAAAAAGGTTTACACATCTGCTACCCTGGCTATAAGGGCCTTAAACTGTCAGTTTCATATGCTCAAATATCAGCAACATGTCATGGCATGGCTTAAACAGAAAATATTGTTAAACTCTGAATGTGCAGAAAACAAGGAGATGCAGGATTTATTGCATGCAGCTGAACAGGTTGGAAAGCATACTTTGCAATGTGGTTTTGATTCTTTGGAGGCCTCCTGCAGGGCCGCAGTTATGGGTTCTGTAATTAGGAGGCATGCTTTGTTAAAGGAACAAAATCTGCCTGATCATGTCAAAGTTAAATTATTAGATGCACCTTTACAGCATGATACTTTGTTTGGTGTTAAGGCAGAAGAGGTATTAAAGAAAATGGAGGACAAAGCTAAAGCTATGCAAATTGTCAAAGATTTTTTACATGTACAGCCACCTAGGTTTAGTAGACACTGGCCTGCAAAGAACTGGTCCTTTCCTGTGTCAGACTGACCTCAAAGGGGCAGATCCAGATGCCCTAGAGGCAGATCCCAGGCGCAAGGTTCATACAGGTCAAAGCAATGGGGGGGCTTCTACTTCCAAAGTTGGAGAGGACAAATCACAACCATACAGGAAACAGTCCCAATGACTTCCCCCTGCCTGCACCAAGCACTTATCTCTTGGCAGCACCCTTAGGGGGAAAATTAGCACTTTTTACTCAAAACTGGCACATTATAACCCAGGACAAGTGGGTTCTAAATATAGTGTCACAAGGGTACAAGTTCCATTTCCATACCCTGCCAAAGGCAAACGGCTGGCCAAATCTGCCAAAAAATCAATGGGCAGAGGCATAAAAACAAGTCTCATCACTCATGGACATGGGGGCCATTCAATAAGTACCAGAGCAAGAACAGGGACAAGGATTTTACTCAAGACTGTTCTTGGTACCCAGAAAGGACAAGGCCTGGAGACCAATACTGGACCTATCTATTCTGAACACATTCCTGGATATACCAAAATTCAAAATGTTGACTTTGCTGCAGCTTCTGCCCATGCTGGGCAAGAATGCTTGGCTTGTGACTTTAGACCTTAAAGAGGAATACCTGCATGTCCCCATCAGGCAATCATGCAGAAGATACCTCAGATTCAAGACTGGCTCAATGCATTACCAATTCTCTGCACTGCCCTTTGGCTTATCTACTGCGCCCAGGGTCTTTACAAAGTGCCTGGCACCAGTGCATTCTGCAGACAAAGAGGAATACAAATATATCCTTACTTGGACGACTGTCTAATTCAAGCAGAGAACAAGGACATTCTTCTACAGCATCTGGCATTTGTGAAAAGACTTCTGACATGCCTAGGGTACACAGTCAACGAAAAGAAATCAAAACTAGTACCCTCTCAAGAGATAATATTCCTGGGTGCAAGCTTAAATACAACTGCCCAGATGGCTTATCTCATGCCAGACAAACAAAGTCAACTGACTACCTATTTCAAAATGTTGGCAACAAAAGCCCAGTTATCTGCAAGAAAAATTCTGCAGGCTTTGGGCTTCATGGCATCCTGCATCCTACTAATTCTATATGCAAGACTGCATATGAGGAAACTTCAATGGTACCTAAAATCCATTTGGGCTCAACATTGCCACAGCCTTGAAACAATGATTACTCTAATTCCCTGCCTGCAACAGGAGTTTTGATGGTGGGCGAAGGCTTGTCACCAGAACAAGGTGCAGCCATTCACATTACCCCCAGCCAGGCAGACACTAACAACAGATGCATCAGATTATGCCTGGGGGGGCCCACATGGCAGGAAGATTTATTCAGGGCACATGGTCCTCAAACCAAATGCATTTACATATCAATCAAAAAGAGATGCTTGCTGTTCAAAATGCTCTGACAGCCTTCAAAGACCTACTTCATCCGGGACAACTACTGATAAAGACAGACAACACCACGGTCATGTGGTATATAAACAAGCAGGGGGGCACATATTCTTACCCCCTTTGCAGACTAACTATGACTTTGTGGGACACAGCATTGACTTACCAAGTACATCTGCAGGCACAATTCCTGCCAGGAAAGGAAAACACTCTGGCAGACGAACTAAGCAGAAACCTCATGGATCCCCACGAGTGGCAGCTGGATCCACAAGTCTTCAGCATGATAACAAGGAAATGGGGATGCCTGGACATAGATCTATTTGCCTCCCCTCACAACTACCAAATAAAAAGATTCTGCACAAGGACTTATCACAAATAAGCATTGAAAGTGGATGGCCCTATCTTTCAGCTTGAAATACCTACCAGTATATGCCTTTCCTCCACTGCCTCTCCTCCCCATGGTACTCCTAAAGGTCAGGCAGGAGAAGCCAAAGATGATACTGATTGCCCCAGACTGGCCCCGCCAGTACTGGTATCCAATCCTAAGGAAATTGTCTCAATGCCCAGCTTGGATCTTACCTCAAATACCTCATCTACTGTTCCAGCAAAACAACCAGATCGTGCACAGCCAACTCAGTACTTTAAACCTGGCAGCATGGCGGATAATGTAGTCATACAAAACACACCTCTCAGTAAAGCTGTGGTGGATGTCATTTTGGAAGCCAGAAGACCTAGTACTAAAAAATCTTATGCTGGAAAATGGAAGAGATTCTGTGCTTGGAATCAGGCACAAGGAACTGATACAGCTGTACCAAATATTCCTCAGATTTTGCAATACTTAACTGAGATGCTGGACAAAGGCCTATCTTTTTCATCAATTAAAATTCATGCCTCTGCCATTTTGGCTCAGTACAATACAGAGCCACCAATTTTTTTCTCATCCTTTATTAAAGCAGTACCTCAGAGGAGCCAAAAATTTAAGGCCTCCAAGGAGATCACCAGTACCTGCATGGGACCTCAACTATGTCTTGGAAAAACTCACCCTGCCTCCTTTCGAGCCAGCTGCTGCTGCTGATATAAAGTTTTTATCTTGGAAAACAGCTCTGCTCCTAGCAATAACGTCTGCAAGACGAGTTTCAGAGCTACAGGCACTCATGGCTGTGGAACTTTCTATCATTTTTTATCCAGACAGGGTCTCTCTGAGGACCAACCCAACATTTATGCCTAAGGTGGTGTCCAGTGTGGCTCTTAAGCAAACTATTCATCTGCCAACTTTTTATCCAAATCCACAGAACAAGGGGGAGAGAATTCTGCATTCTTTGGACATACACAGACAGCTTAGATTCTACTTGGACAGAACCAAAGTTTTCAGGAAGACTGAGCAATTACTACTGGCATATGCTGCAGAATCACAGGGAAAGGCTATCTCAAAACAGACTATTTTAAAGTGGATAGACCACTGCATTCGTTTCTGATACTTACACCATGGCAAGCCAGTGCCCAAGGGCATTAGGCCACATTCAACCAGAGCTGCAGCCACTTCAGCAGCCTTTCTCAGGGGTGTACCAACCAAAGACATTTTAGAGGCTGCTACTTGGAGTTCAGTGCACACCTTTACAAAGCACTATCATCTGCCACTCTACTCTAAAGCCAGGGCAGGCTTTGCCACTGCAGTTCTGCAGGGCCTCATAGCCGCTCCCAGTACTGTTTAGCTCCAACCTCCCAACCATAGCTTTGGGACTGTACCCAAATGTAATGACTGCAACACTGAAACACGAAGAACATAGTACAGTTGTGCACACTTACCATAAATGTAGATGTTAGATTGTATTCACTGTTGCGGTCCAGGTTACCCACCCGCCATCCCCCTTTTTCTGCTGGAACTTTTCTTTCCTTCTCTGATTTATACAACCTATGTGGTGTATTTGCTTGTCGATGAAGGTAAAGTTTATATTGGTGTATGTATATATATATATATATATATATATATATATATATATATATATATATCTATATATAAATAAATTTTGGCTAGCCTTTTAGGGGGCACCTGACATCTGGGGCAAGAAAAACTGAAGAAAATGGCGTTGGCTGCTGCTTTTATACCCCTGACGACCTGACATCAGGGAAGAGGGGACAGCAGCCGATGCAGGACCCAAGACTTTGGAATTCAGGCCGACTGAGGGGGACCCTGCCAGCAGGATTACCCAAATGTAATGACTGCAACAGTGAATACACTCGAACATCTACATTTATGGTAAGTGTACACAACTGAACTTTCTGCAACCCGAATTACCATAACTTTAACATTTGGTGTACCCTTTGTTTTCCAGGCTTTGGTTATTATCTTTTTCTACAGTCATAATTAAACACAGCCAAACCTTAATCTTTGTAACTGACCATTTGGTGCTAGTAGAATCCCAGTAAGAATAAAGTTGGAGTAACCTTAAATATTGCAGGCTATATGTCATTACTTAATAAGTTTTCAACTCAGAACTTTCCCAAAACCTATGAAGCCAGTCACCATGAGTTTCTAAGTTGCATCGACAGCAGACTGGAGAGACTCCTGGGGATAAATGAACTAGTCTAACTGGAGTGTAAAATTTAATAAAAATGCATTTCCATATAAAAAAAAAACTAAACTGACAAGCGTTAGATTCATGTCTGGGAATTCCCAGGATTCTAGTCCAGATCTCAACTTTGCTCCAGGTCATTTTCCAAAATCTTTTTGAATGTGTCCATACAAACATTGTATATGTTCTTGAAATTGCTCCCATAAGGGGTAGTTGATAACCCCAAGCTTCTGTGTACCACTGAATCCAAAAAGGGCCCAATCCAGTTTAGGGATGGAGCTCAAATTAGTATGTCTGGCTGCATTTAATAATAGCTGTGCCATGGCTTTATCCAACAAGGCCCAGTCTGTATGTCAAGTACCATTGCTCCAATTATAAGCTACTCCCAGCAGGTAAACAAGGTGTGCTTTCTTAACCTCGTACTACTCTACACTGGGTCTATATTATATATTCGAAGCTTTAAAAATTCGAACCTCATATGTTCGACAACATATGAGCGAAACTTGACACCTCGAATATATAATAAAAAAGGAAAAAATTAAAAAAAACTTACCTTAACGCTCTGAGCAGGGGGGCAAGCCCCCCCTGCACACCCACCCCCCTACGTAAATATAAAAACTCCGAGACTGCACTTCAGTGCAGAAAAGGGAAATTTTCCCATTCTGCGCATGCGGGGCCGTTTCCTTTCACCTCAAACTTTTCAAAGTTCAATCATATGGTGTCGACCATATAACATTCGAACTTTGAAACGTTCAGCAATTTAATAGGAACCCCTCTACACTTATAAAGATCAAAGGTCTTAGACATATTTATAGGGCTCACTGCTTCCTTCTATCGTTTCCATTTTAGTGATACTAAAACTCCAGGTTATAGTTACTAAATCAGCTAATATCAATTTTTTAAAAAAATTAAAGTGAGTCTATTAGAGGTTAAAAATGTATGTAATGAGGACAAACCCTTGCTTTTTCTCCAGCATAATAGATTTCCATACTGCAGAGTACTGTGTGAGGAGAGTCCAAGTACCGATTTACTGTTAGTTGCTCACACATAAAGATCTAAATCTGGAAAAGCAAATCTGCCCAGTTCTTCCTGTAAGAAAAACAGTTCCCCAGAAACTTTCTGCTCTTGTGCATTCCATAAATTATTCGGTATGAGTCTGTTGATGCAGTTAAGACCTCCTGCTTGGCGTTTTAAGGATAGCTGGATATTGTGCATGATAAGGGGTAAAATAAACAGTTTAATAGCACAGACTCCCTGCTGGAAATTGAGGCTAAAATCCCATGCAGAACTGAACATATATTTTGATTTTAGAGTAGAATTCAGTCTGAGAGCAGCAATTCTTCTGTGGTGGTAGTTAATGAAATAAATTCCCAAGTAGATTAATCTGTTCTGAGTCCGCAAAAGGATAACCATATAACATGCATAGTAAAGGGGCATAATTCAACTTCACTTTTTCTCTCTGCCTTGTTAATCTGAAATGCAGAGATTTCTCCAAATGTATTTAGTATTTGGCATAATGGTTAAGCGCTTTACCTCACAGATAGAAAGTACAGGGTTTTATTCTAACCTCTTTTTATAGGCTAGGTTCATAGGTAGGTACTAGGCTATCGGCCCTAGGGCCCATACAAGCCTAGCCAAAAAATGTACCCTGGCTTTCGCCACCCAAGTAAATTATGTTCCTGTGCCCCTGTCGAGCAGAGCCACAGAAGTGATCCCCGGGGTGAATTTCCCATTTCCCACCCAATCATCAAGATTTTTCTTGAAGAGTGCTAATGAGGAGCTCTGTTTGACATAGATAGTTAGTCTGTTCCAGAGTATGGGAAGTCTCTGGGACAGGAATCTATCCCTCCAGCATGTTCTGTTTATTGTGGTGACAAGGTTAAGGTCCCTAGAGCGTGTAGCTCGGAGGGATTGGGATTTCTTTAAGTGGAGCATGTCCAACAGCCCTGGGTTTGACATAGCTTTGTATGTTAGGCAGAGATCGCCCCTGAGTAGGGGATATGCGATGGAGTAAAGCTGTAGCTTTTTGAGACGGTCTGCATAGGGCATCTGTTTGAGGCCAGTAATCCTCTTTGTGAGGTATTTCTGTGGTCTTCCAGTTGTTGTAGATGTCTTGTGAGGTACATACCAAAAGGGGCGTTGTACTCTATAATGGGTCTAATGAGTGATGAGTAGAGGGGAACAATGACCTCTTTTTTTCTGGATGAGAATCCTTTTGTGATGAGATGAGCCACGTAGAAGGATTTCCTGACCACTGTGGCAATGTGATTATCAAAGGAGAGACTACTGTCCACCTGTGTCCCAAGGTCTCTTATCACATTTTCGGCATTAAGTAGACTACCAGCTATGTGGTGGTAGTTCATGGGTACAGTTTTTTTACCAAAGGGGATGACAATACACTTTTTGGCATTGAGCTTCAGGCCATGGCTTTGACACCAGGTATCTGTCTCAGTGAGGCCCTTTTGTAGTTTGTCCACATCGTTAGGAGTTTCAATTATGGCTCCTAGTTTGCAGTCATCTGCGAAATTTGTTAGCCAAAGACCTTCTGTGTTGGCCTGCACTTCAGAGAAGTAGATACCAAACAGGAGAGGACCCAGGACTGAACCCTGTGGTACTCCACTTGTCACTGGTCTGATGTCGAATTTGGAATCCGCTACTTTCACAGTGTGGGTTCTGTCCGTGAGCCAGTTGGCAACCCATCTTGTGACATAGGGATTTATACCTAGTGTAGTGAGCTTATCTATAATTCCAGAGTGGGGGATGGTGTCGAAAGTCTTGGCGAGATCCAGATAAGCTGTGTGAACCATTTTACCCTCATCTATGGCTTTGGTGACTGCTTCAAAGACGTCAGTCAGGTTTAGGAGACATGATCTGCCTTTTACAAATCCAAACTGAGTAGGGTCCAGAGTTTGGAGATTACCAATGTCTTTGTTTATGAGTTCCATGATGATACGTTCCATGGCCTTGCAGACCAGGCTCGTCAGGCTAATGGGGAGGTAGTTCTCGGGGTCCGTCATGGCTCCTCCTTTGTGGAGTGTGATAACTGTTGCGGTGCGCCATTCAGTGGGTACAAAGCCTGAGGTGAGGCTATGATTGAACATGGTGCTTAGGTAGGGTGCCAGTTCATTCTGTAGTTCATGTAGAACGCAGCCTGGGATATTGTCAGGTCCCATGGATGCTGTGTTCTTGGCTTTGGAGAGTGTGTTTTTTCCTGTGCAACCGTGATTATAGGAACTTTGCATTCTTCCGGTATAGAGATGGGCCCTCTAGGGGGTGAGAGGGGGGTAAAGTTAGCACTGAACCTATCTGCTAGGATGTTGGCAATATCAGTTGGTTCTGTATATTTAGTGCCATTATGCTGTAACTCCGAGCAGATCTGAGTGTTCCCATTTAGATTCTTGACATAGCTATAGAATGCTTTGTGGTTATCTTTAGAGTCAGTGGTAATTTTGTTTTTGTAACTAGCTTTGGAGGATTTTATGAGGGATCTCAGCTTCTTACTGAGGTTGACCAGGGAGTTCCTCCAGTCATGGGATTTTACTCTCTTTTTGCAACAGTTTCTTTCTTCTGTTGTAGAGTTTGTTTATGGCAGAGGACCACCAGATTGGCTTCCTTTTTTTGGAGGATAACATCTTGGTTCTATTAGGGATAACATGATCCATGCACTCGTGTAAGTGCTTATAAAGTGCATTTGTGTAGGATTCGGCAGTCATACCTCTATTGTCCGTCTGCATGGGTGTCATGAAGTTTGCCACTTCTGTCTTAAGAAGTGTGAAGTTGGCTTTTGAGAAGTTTTTTACGATGGTTTCCCTAATTGGGGCTGGGGGTGGGATGTGGATGTCTAGGCTGATTAGCTTGTGGTCGGATCTGACCAACGAGGAATTGACCTCTGTTGTGGAACACCGGTTTCCCATGTTGGTAATGACCAGGTCTAGGATATTGCTTCCCCTGGTGGGGGTGTGAATACGTTGATCCAAGGCATTGGAATTTATGAATTCTAGAAAACGTTGAGCAAAAGAGTTAGTACATGAGTAGTTTTCCCAGTTAATGGTGGGGTAGTTGAAATTGCCCATTATTAGGGTGTTGGGTTGTACCCTAATACTTTCCAGTGTATCAAGAAATAAGGAGTGTGAATCCTGGGGCATGATGGGGGGTCTGTAGCAAGCTACAATTTGGATTGCGGTCTTGCCCAGAGTTAGTTGCACTTGGATAATCTCGGATGCATTATGCTGTGCAACTAGCCTGGAGGTGTGGATATCCTTAATGAATATGGACACGCCTCCGCCTTTAGTGCTTCTTTCTGGGTTCGGTGGCCGAAAGGTGTGGTATGAATTGAAGCCTGGTAATGCAGGGGTGCTCTCTGGAGCTTTGAACCAGGTCTCTGCCACTGCACAGATGTCAATGTTCTCCATTCTAAGGAGTGTCTCGAGTGAGTGCATTTTGAGGTTTAGACTTCTAGCATTGAGTAGCATTACCCTCAGATTTTGCTTGCTTGTACCTGTTACGGTGGTGAATTTGTCATTTGAACCTTGCCTAAAAAAAGGCACTATAGGGGTGGCAAGAGTCTTAGCCAGTATCCGGAATCCTAAGGGCGACAGGTGCAGGCCATCTCTGGCAAAGCATCATGGACTGTCGATCATGTCGTCCCAGGCAGACAAATACTGAATCCCCTTAGAATGACACCAGAAGCTTAGCCAATTGTTGAAGTCAATCATTTTGTCCTAGTACTGTGGTATCATTCTGGGTGATGGCAGGATGCTACTCAGGGTTAGGGTCATACCTGCCTGGGATACAAGATCGGAGAGCTCCTCCATGTCTCTTTTCATGTAGTCCAGGAGATGCCTCAGGTCATTCACACCAACATGGACAATGACAGTGTCATATTTGTACTTATTGTGGAGTGACCTGAGTGCATGCGTTATGTGGCGGATCCTGGCACCTGACAGTAACTTTCTCCTTGTTTAGTCTAGTGAGTGGAACATCAGTGTGCCTGACTATAGAGTCACCTATGACTAGAGTGTTGGGTACGTTGTTATGCCTTATGGGCTGTGGTTGAGTGGCACACTGAGTTTGTGGGCTATGTGTCATTTGGGTTGTGTTGGGGGGGGTGGAGTTTGCTTGCGTTTATGCTTTGGATGTCCCTGATGCTTGGGCAGGTTTTTATTGAGAGCCTCCGTGAATGCAGGTGTGTGTTTTGGTAGTGTAGGTTTTGAGGGACTATGTGATGAGTGTGGTGTGATGCAGGTGTTTACCCTCTCCTCTTGACTGTCTAGTCCAGTCTTGGGTGAAGAGAGCTTTGCTTCCAGTTTGGCTATATAAGTGCATCTCTCACAGGTTGTAGTGTTGGGTGGTAGGAGGAGAGGGTTGTCTGTGTACATGAGGCAATTTCTGCATTGCCCCAAGATGCCCAGATTCATCAGGTAGACAGGAGAAATCACTGGGAGCTGACCCTTAGACATGCCTGGATAAGTGCTTATTTATTAAGTACTAAAAACTGCTTTCCACTAGACAAGTGAGGAAAGTTGAGTGCTGTAGTAATTTGCAGCTTATATAGTGCTTACAATGAGTTCTGAATAAGTGCTGAGTTCAAAGAAACAGATTTGAGTGCTGAAACTAGAAAACTGGCTAGATATAAGAAAAAAAAACTAAGCTAGAAGGCTTCCCTCCAAAAAAGGGCTTGGGGGCTCAGAAGCCTACAGTCTATACCACTTAACAGGAAAGGCAGGAAACAAGCTTAAAATTTTTTTTTCTTCTGTTTCCCAGATGCTCTCTTTGTACACAGTAGGAGTGCCTGAAATCAGAATATGATCTCACTGCACTCAGTTGAGTGAGCAAATGAGATGGGCCCAGAAGGAGTATCCAAACACAAATTTACAAGTGGGGCGGGCAGTTTCAAGGCTACTAAGATTAACACCAAAACAAAAACAGGGAGGGTTGGTGCAACTAACTGAAGAGCAGAGTCAAAACTTCCAGTGCAGTTAATATTCTTGCAACACAGTTAAATCAATTTAAATACTGTATTCTTTGAAAAAAAAAATGCAGATAAAGGTACTTAAATTCTCTTATACGTCCAGTTGAATGCAGCTAGATCTTAGCCGGCCAAAGCTGAGGTTTTTAAGCAGAAAATATTTCAAACTGTACCACTTAAATAGGCAAAGACAGGAAATCAAAGAATGTTGGCTACCCCCACACTTGCAATTACTAACAAATAATAAAATTCAACAAGCACTGACTGAAGAGCAGAGTCAAAACTTCCAGTTCAGTTAATATTCTTGCAACACAGTTAAATCAATTTAAATACTGTATTCTTTGAAAAAAAGTGCAGATAAAGGTACTTAAATTCTCTTATACGTCCAGTTGAATGCAGCTAGATCTTAGCCGGCCAAAGCTGAGGTTTTTGGCTTATAATAGTCTGCAGACTGATACCCTAGTATTTACTTATGAGTTCATGTACTAAGCCAAGCTCCTCTTCAGTATTACTGATACTGTTCTCGCTATGTGCAGATAATTTGTATAATTTGGTTCTCCAGCAGATAACCGATACCTGGAAAACAAACAGCATTGCATGGAGATCACAGTGCAGTGGGGATCTGGGACTGTGTCCTTTTTCCCCACTGTAGTGTGATCTCTTGAGTTAGTATATATAATTAGCAGAGGGTGCGAGGGGCCCAAAATGCTGTTAGCTTTCCGTAGTAGTTCTTTGACATTTTAAATTGTTGATCATGTGGTCTCAACCATATGAATTTCATAATTTAAAAAGTCGACAAAGTGAAATAGATCCTTCTATTTATGGTTTGGTCTGCATTCCTTTCCTTAGTCATAATGCTAAAACCATTCGTTAGTAGCAGATATTTCAACATTTGTTTATTTTTTTTTTAACAAAATCTATCTTCTAGTGCAAACATGTAACTACAGGTCTGTGGTTCTACTTTTAATCCAAGGGCTCTGGCTGACCAGTGCAGCAAGCTAATTTTGAAAGGCCTACTTCATTCTGCTGCAACAACAACTTCTGGGGCTCAAACCCCTGCCAAATCTTCAAAATTTTCTCCACAGTCCACCACATCCTCCAGAGGTCTATCAGAAGCTGATGTGGACAGGATGATGGGAAAATTTCTCAGAGCACAGGTCCAGATGGAGGTCATACTGGCTCTGTCCTCTGTTGGATCTGAGAGCCTTCCAACCACATCTCATACTATTCTGTATTCTTCTCCTACCTGTCTCAGTGCAGAGACCCAGGATTCAGCAGCCCTGAGAGGTCTGGAGTCTGATTAGAAGAAGGTTTCTTCTTCGACTGCATCCCCGACTAGTTCCACTCCTATACCTTCCGTTGGAGCAGATCGACTCTGATGTTATTGGACAGCCCTGGACAGTTCAGGTTTAGTTCCATCCTCAAGATGGGGATCGGATCTGATAGGAGTTGTGAACTGCCTGCACTGGAAGTAACTCTTCCTGTGAGGTTGGTCATGGCTTCTCCAGGACCATCTGCCTTTGAGGTTGTGGAAAGGGCTTTTTCTCTGTCTCTAGAACTGGCTTCTCATTCCTCATATTGGTTCAGTCAGGCCTACTGCACAGGGACAGCCAGATGTTCATCGTGTTTCGCTGTTGCAGTCATTACATTTGGGTAATCTGCTGGCAGGTTGCCCTCAGTCGGCCTGATTAACAAAGTCTTGGGTCCTGCGTCGGTTGCTGTCCCTTCTTCTATGACGTCAGGGGTATAAAACATGCAGCCCCTATGCCTAAAAAAACAAATGATCAAAATGGCTGAAGATTCAATTACTCCAATCAGGGGTAGTCAACCCCCCACCCCCCCACTCCAAGAGGCCTAGGATTGAATTTCACTATGAATCTTCTGAACAGGACTCTGTTTCTTCTGACTCTTCTAATGATCTGGATTTGTCCATTCCTACTTATGAGGACTCTGATGCAGAGGATTTCATTCCCTCTGCTTCTCCACCTGAGGATTTCTTTTTTGGGGAAACTTTACATACCTTAAGGGAGCATTTTCACTGGGAAAGTCAGGATTTCTCTGAATTCAGAAAGAAGCTTAGGGATTTCCTTCTTCCTCAGCATAGGCCTTTGGCTATACCTCTTGTACTAGATATTGTTGATGTGTTTTCGGAATCCAGTATGGCCCCTGATTCCTTGCCTCCAGCCCCTAGCAAGCCAGACTGGTACTACAGGGTTCCTGAGTCCCACAAATTATTTTTCAAAAATCCAGATGTTCACCGTGTTTCACTGTTGCAGTCATGACTGTAGGGTTCTCCCCTGCCGGCAGGCAGCCCTCGGTCGGCCAGAATCCCAAAGTCTGGGTCCGGCGTCGGTTGTTCAACCATGCTCCCTGATGTCAGAGTGCCAGGAGTACAAAGCTGACAGCCGACGCCATCTTCTCCAGTCTTTCTTGCCGTGCGCTGATAGCAGTTCGCAAGTGCCGATCGGCTGACTCCTGACTATTTTTTCTGATGAACTTCAGTCCGAAGATTTTCTTCTCCACTCAAAGCTAAGTACCCCGTTGGGGAAACTTTTTTCTTGCTCCACTCCGATGTCAGAAAAAGTTAATAATTGTATTTCATGTGGGAAGCAAATACCTCAAGGATTTTCATTCTTACTGTATTCCTTGCTTAGGCCCTGACCACGACATAGCTAGTTGTCGGTTTTGTGCTAGATTCAATCAACGTACAATTAAGCGAAGGTACGATTTTGCTTTTCATTACTTCGGTAGGCGCTTTAACTACAAAATGTCATTGGATACGGTTACGGCTACCGGAGTTCACAAACGTCGCAAGGATAAAGACAGGCCTCTGAGGTCCAAATCTGATGATAGCGCACAAGCGGAGCCAGCTTCAGGTTCGGCCGTCGTCAGTGAGGTGCTTTTGTAGCCCTTGTCATTGGCCATTTCAGAACCGATGGCCGAAACGGACTCTCATGAGGAGCCAACCAGGCCTTTAAATATTTCTATTGCAGGACCTTCGGACAATGCTCCTTCGGATGGGTCCGGAGCCGCTGTGCAGGTACCGGCTTCCGAAGGGGTTTTCAGGCCTACTCAGCTTCTAATAAAGGCAAAGCCAAAGACAAAGGCAAAGACTCCTTCTAAATCAAAGACTGCAACACAGGCCTCTTCTGAACCGGCTCCCAAGTCACAGAAACAGTTACTCAAGATGGCGGAGGATTTACTTACTATGATTAGGGGTTCACATTCCCCTCCAGATAAAAGGCCAAGGCAGGATGTTTATTATGATTCCTCTGATCAGGCTTCTGTTTCCTCAGTTTCTTCTTCTGACCAGGAATATTCTTTCCCTCCTTATGAGGATTTTGATGCTGAGGAATCCATTCCTTCAGCTTCTCCCCCTGAGGATTTCTCTTTTGGGGAAACTTTGCATGAAATGAGGGAACATTTCCACTGGGAAGGACAGGAGTATTCGGAATCTAAGAAAAGACTGAGGGATTTTCTTCTTCTTCCCCAACATAGACCCCTGGCTATTCCTCCTGTTTTGGATATTGTGGATGATGCCTTTTCGGAGGCTAACTTAACCCCCCTGACTCTTTTCCTCCTGCTCCTGTTAAGCCTTATAGATATTACAGGGTTCCTGATTCCCACCAGTTTTTATACAAGAACCCTTCTGCTGACCCTGAAACCATTTCTCAGAGTCCTAAGGGAGTTAAGACCGCTTCTGCCAAAAATCCCATTCCTACTGAAAAGGATTCTCGATCCTTAGAAAGATGGGGCAAAAAAGTGTACATTTCTGCTACTTTGTCCATTAGGGCTTTAAACTGTCAGTTTCATATGCTGAAATACCAGCAATTTCTCTTGTCTGTTTTAAAACAAAAGCTTACTTCCATTTCTGCCTGTGCAGATAAGGAATTACATGACTTACTGCATGCCACTGAACAAGTTGGGAAGCATGGTTTACACTGTGGATTTGATGCCTTGGAGGCTTCTTGTAGGGCTGCTGCCTCCGGCACAGTCATTAGAAGGCATGCATGGCTAAAGGAACAAAATTTGCCTGAACAAGTAAAGGCTAAATTATTGGATGCTCCTGTTCAGCATAATATTTTGTTTGGGTCAAAAGATGAAGAGGTGATTAAAAAGATGGAGGATAAGGCGAAATCCATGCAAACAGTTAAAGATTTCTTACAAGTACAGCCACCTAGATTTAGCAGGAATTGGCCTTCAAAAAATTGGTCCTTTCCCACTTCAGACAGGCCTCAGAGGGGTAGATATAGACGCTCCAGAGGAGGGCCTCAAACACAAGCTTCTTATAGACCAAGACAGTGGACTGCTTCCACCCCTAGGGGAGGAGAGGGCAGATCACAAACTCAAAGGAAACAAACTCAATGACTCCCTCTGTTGGGCTACAGGAACTTCTTGCCTGGAAGCCCCTCTCGGAGGAAAACTCTTTTTTATCAAAATTGGACTCAAATAACGCAAGACAAGTGGGTTTTGGATGTGGTTTTAAGAGGTTACAAATTCCATTTTCATACCTTGCCAAGGCCAAGCGGATGGCCAGACCTTCCAAAACATCAATGGACGGAGGCCTTAAACCAGGTGGAAGCTCTTTTGGCTATGAATGCTATAGAACTGGTTCCACTTTCAGAGATGGGAAAAGGTTTTTACTCGAGGCTCTTTCTAGTCCCCAGGAAGCAAAACTCATGGAGACCCATTCTGGATCTGTCGGTCTTGAACACCTTTCTAGAGATTCCAAAATTCAAGATGCTTACTCTACAGCAGCTACTCCCAATGCTGTCCAAAGATGCATGGATGGTAACTTTGGATTTAAAGGAGGCATATTTACACATTCCCATCAGGCAGGATCGCAGAAAATACCTCCGGTTCAAGGCGGATCGAGGCACTTTCAATTCTCTGCGCTGCCCTTTGGATTGTCTACTGCGCCCAGGGTCTTCACCAAATGCCTGGCTCCAGTAGTAGCTTACTGCAGACTCAAGGGAATTCAAATTTACCTTTATCTGGACGATTGTCTAATTCAGGCAGACAGCAAGGATGTCTTACTCCAGCATCTAGAATTTGTACAGAACCTCCTCAAGTTCCTGGGATTCTCTGTAAACATAAAAAAGTCAAATTTGACACCATCACAACAGATAACTTTTCTGGGTGCTCTTCTAAGCACCACAACCCAGGTGGCATTTCTGACATCCGAAAAACAATTACAGCTGGCTTCAACTTTCAAAACCTTGGCAACTTTAACTCAACTATCTGCAAGGAAATTCCTGCAGGCTTTGGGTTACATGGCCTCCTGCATCCTTCTCGTACCATATGCAAGACTACACATGAGGAAAATACAGTGGTACCTAAAAAGTGTATGGTCTCAGCATTGCCACAGTTTAGACATACTGATCTCCGTCCTTCCTTGCCTTCAAAAGGAATTTCTTTGGTGGTCCAGGGCATGTGCTCTAAACAAAGGGAAACCCTTCCGTCTGCCTCCTGCCACTGGATTCTAACCACGGGCCTCGGATTATGCTTGGGAGCCCATTTTCAGGGCAACTGTCTGCAGGGCCTTTGGACAAAGGATCAGAAGCACCTGCATATCAATTTAAAGGAAATGTTAGCCGTTCAGAAAGCTCTATTGGTCTTCAGGAATCTTTTACAACCAGGACAACTACTAATACGGACAGACAACACCACAGTTATGTGGTACATAAACAAGCAAGGGGGATCTCATTCCTACCCCCTTTGCAGACTAGCCATGGGGAGCCCATTTTCAGGGCAACTGTCTGCAGGGCCTTTGGACAAAGGATCAGAAGCACCTGCATATCAGTTTAAAGGAAATGTTAGCCGTTCAGAAAGCTCTATTGGCCTTCAGGAATCTTTTACAACCAGGACAACTACTAATACGGACAGACAACACCACAGTTATGTGGTACATAAACAAGCAAGGGGGATCTCATTCCTACCCCCTTTGCAGACTAGCCATGGATCTATGGAACACAGCTCTAGCTTGCAATCTGGATCTTCAAGCTCAGTTTCTACCAGGAAACAAAACTTCCTGGCAGACAGTCTGAGCAGAAACCTTTCGGATCCACATGAGTGGATGCTGGACACCAAAATATTCAGGATGATAACAGCAGTCTGGGGATGTCGTCACATAGACCTCTTTGCATCCCATCTCAATCATCAACTACAGAATTTTTGCACCAGGACTTTCCACAGAGAAGCTTGGAAAGTGGATGCCCTGTCATTCAGTTGGAGGAACCTCTCGGGATATGCCTTTCCGCCTCTTCCTCTTCTTCCACGGGTCTTATTGAAGATAAAACAGGACAAGCCCAAGATGATAATCTTGCTGGCTCCAAATTGGCCTCGGCAGTTTTGGTATCCAACTCTAAAAAAACCTATGTCTGGAGCCCCCTTGGTTTTTACCTCAGTCTCCGAACCTTCTGTCCCAACATCAGGGTCAGGTTCTACACTCTCATGTCAGAACTCTCAGCCTGGTGGCCTGGTTAATCCAGGGCCTTTGATTTCTAATTTCCTACCCAAGCAGGTTATGGATGTCATTTTAGAAGCCAGGCGTCCTAGCACTAGAAACTCTTATGCAGGAAAATGGAAAAGATTTTGTTCCTGGATGCAGGCTTAGGATTCTGATCCTCTTCTTCCTAACATTACCTTAATTTTACTTTACTTGACAGATCTCTTACATAAGGGTCTCTCTTTCTCTTCCATTAAGTTACATGCCTCTGCTATTTCTGCTCATTATAATACAGACCCTCCCATCTTTTCCCACCAGCTCATGAGACAGTTTCTCAGAGGAGCTAAGAACTTAAGACCTCCTAGATCTCCTCCCATTCCTGCTTGGGATCTCAACTATGTTTTGGAAAAACTAACCTTGCCTCCTTTTGAGCCTGCTGCCTCTTCTGACATCAAGTTTTTATCTTGGAAGACAGCTATCTTGTTAGCCCTAACCTCTGCCAGGAGAGTTTCAGAATTACAAGCTCTTATGGCTGTGGAACCTTATATTATTTTTCATCAAGACAGGGTATCTTTGAGGACTAATCCTACCTTCATGCCTAAGGTGGTTTCCAAAGTGGCTTTAAATCAAACTATCCACTTGCCAACCTTTTTCCCCACTCCTCAAAATAAAGGGGAAAGGATCTTACATTCCTTGGATGTACACAGACAGCTACGTTTTTACCTGGACAGAACTAAGGACATCAGAAAATCAGAACAATTGTTTGTTTCTTATGCTTCAAGTTCCCAAGGTAAAGCCATTTCAAAACAGACTATTTCTAAATGGATTGCTCATGGAATCAGATTTTGTTATTCACACCATGGAAAGCAAATCCCAGGGAGTATACGGACTCATTCCACCAGAGCGGCTGCCACTTCTGCGGCCTTCCTCAGGGGAGTTCCTACCAAAGACATTTTGGAAGCTGCAACTTGGAGTTCAGTGCATACTTTTTCTAAGCACTACAGTCTACCTCTGTACTCTAAGTCTAGGGCAGGCTTTGCCTCTGCAGTCTTGCAGGGCCTTCTAGCCGCCCCTTCTTCTTTATGACCACCTCTCTTTCTTTCAGCTTTGGGATTCTACCTTACAGTCATGACTGCAACAGTGAAACACGATGAACATAGTACAGTTGTGTACACCTACCATAAATGTAGATGTTCGAGTGTCTTCACTGTTGCAGTCTGTTTCCTCCTCCTGCCCCTCTTATTTTTACTTTTGTGTAGTTCCTTTTTTCACCATTCTTCTGAGGTGTATTTGCAAAGGTTATGGGACCTTTTTCATTTTGGGACTCCTGACATCTGGGGCAAGAAAAACTGGAGAAGATGGCGTCGGCTGTCAGCTTTGTACTCCTGGCGCTCTGACGTCAGGGAGCATGGTTGAACAGCCGACGCCGGACCCAGACTTTGGGATTCTGGCCGAGGGCTGCGGGGAGAACCCTACAGTCATGACTGCCACAGTGAAGACACTCGAACATCTACATTTATGGTAGGTGTACACAACTGTACTTTGCGGACCCTGAAACCATTTCTCAGGGTCCCAAGGGCATTAAGGCTTCTACTGCTAAAAATCCTACCCCTTCTGATAGAGACCGTAGGGCGCTGGATAGATGGGGTAAAAAGGTGTTATACTTCTGCAACCTTAGCAATCAGGGCTTTAAACTGTCAATTCCATATGCTAAAATATCAACAGCATATCATGGGACTGCTTAAACAGAAAATAATGTTGATTTCTGACTTTGTGGAGAATAAAGATTTGCGGGATTTATTGCATTCAGCTGAACAAGTTAGCAAACATACTTTGCAATGTGGTTTTGATTCTTTAGAGGCCTCTTGCAGGGCTGCTGTAAGTGGTTCTGTGCGTAGAAGGTATGCTTGGCTTAAGGAGCAATCTCTGCCTGATCATGTTAAAGCAAAACTTTTGGATGCTCCTTTACAGCAGGACCGCCTATTTGGCAATAAAGCTGAAGAAGTTCTAAAAAAGATGGAAGATAAAGCTAAAGCTATGCAAACTGTGAAAGAGTTCTTACAAGTGTAACCTCCTAGATTTAGTAGGCATTGGCCTACTAAGAACTGGTCCTTTCCAGCTCCTTCCAGAGCCACTAGGGCCAAACCCAGACATTCCAAAAGCGCCATTTTCAGTCCCAAGGGACTTTCAGAACTAAGCAATGGGGTGCTTCCACTTCCAAATCTGGAAACAACAAGGCACCACCCTATGGTAAACAGTCTCAATGACTTCCCTTTGAAATTACCAAGCACTTACCTCTTAGCCGCCTCTTTGGGGGGGAAACTGGCTCTTCATTCAAGAAACTGGCAACTTATAACCCAGGACAAATGTGTTTTAAATATAGTGTCCCAGGGATGCAAATTTCATTTCCACACGTTGCCAACTCCAAACAGTTGGCCGGACCTGCTCCCAAATCAATGGGCAGAGGCTCAGAAACAAGTACTTTCCCTCCTAAACATGGGGGCTATTCAGCTAGTACCAGAAGAGGAAAAGGGACAAGGTTTCTATTCCAGACTTTTCCTGGTACCCAGAAAAGACGAATCATGGCGTCCAATTCTGGACCAGTGTACTCTAAACACCTTTCTGGACATTCCAAAATTCAAGCTGCTTGACTCTTCACCAGTTACTTCCTATGCTAGGCAAGGATGCCTGGTTGGCATCTCTCGACTTAAAAGAGGCTTACCTGCATATCCCAATCAGGGAATCTTGCAGAAGATTCCTACGCTTCAAAGTAAGTTGCATGCATTATCAGTTCTCTGCATTGCCCTTTGGCTTGTCTACTGCACCCAGGGTATTCACAAAATGCCTGGCTCCAGTAATTGCATTCTGCAGGCAAAGAAATATTCAGATATATCCATACCTGGACGATTGTCTATTTCAGGCAGAAAACAAGGCCATTCTTCTAAAACATCTGGCGTTTGTAAAAAGAGTTCTAACCTGTCTAGGGTACACCATAAACTAAAAGAAATCTCAACTGGTATATTCTGAAAATATTACATTCCTGGGTGCAAGCTTGAATACAACTGCCCAGATGGCTTTCCTTATGCCAGAAAAGCAAATTCATTTGGTGACTTACTTCAAACAAGTGGCCACAAAAACCCTGTTCATGGCCTCCTGCATTCTTCTAATTCCATTTGCAAGACTGCATATAAGGAAACTTCAGTGGTACTTAAAAAGTTTATGGAGTCAGCATTGCCACAGCCTGGAAACAATGATTCCTATCATACCTTGCCTGCGCTTAGAGTTCCTATGGTGGGCAGAGACCTGCCACCACAACAAGAGACTGCCATTCACACCACCCCCTGCCGCCCAAACCCTAACTACAGACTCATCAGACTATGCTTGGGGGGCTCATCTGGCAGGGAAGTGCAGTCAGGGCAAATGGAGCCCAAATCAAATGCACCTTCATATCAATCAAAAAGAAATGCTAGCTGTACAGAATGCACTGACAGCCTTCAAAGACTACCTTCATCCAGGACAGTTACTGATGAAGATGGACAACACCATGGTTATGTGGTACATAAACAAGCAGGGGGGTACACATTCCTACCCCCTCTGCAGACTAGCCATGGCATTGTGGAACACGGCCTTGATCTACCAAGTACAACTGCAAGCTCAATTCCTGCCAGGAAAGCAGAATGTTCTGGCAGACGACCTAAGCAGAAATTTCATGGACCCTCATGAATGGAAACTGAAACCACAGATTTTCGACATGTTGACACGGAAATGGGGGAGCCCAGACATGGATCTTTTTTGCCTCACCCCAGAACTATCAGTTGGAGAGATTTTGCACAAGACTTCATCACAAAAAAGCCTGAAAAGTGGATGCTCTGTTCTTCAGCTGGAAAAACCTATCAGTCTATGCCTTTCCCCCCTCTGCCTTTGCTCTCCAAAGTTCTACTAAAAGTCAAACAGGACAAACTGAAAAGGATTTTAATTGCTCCAGACTGGCCTCGCCAACACATCCACTCCTGCTCAGTGTGTGTCACATTTCTCCGTGGCACCTGCCTCAGACACCTTCCTTACTGTCTCAGCAGGAGAACCAAATTCTGCACCCTCGGCTCCAAACATTGAACTTTGCAGCTTGGCTAATCACTTAAATTCTCTCTTAGCATCCCTCAGCAAACCTGTGATGAATGTCATTTTGGAGGCGAGAAGGCCTAGTACTAGAAAATCTTATGCTGACAAATGGAAAAGATTCTGTGCCTGGAATCAATCTCAAGGGATGAGCACAGCAGTGCCCAATTTACCTCAGATTTTGCAATACTTAACTAAGATGCTTCACAAGGGCCTGTCTTTTTCTTCCATAAAAATCCATGCCTCAGCCATTTCAGCTCATTACAACACAGACCCTCCCCTCTTCTCTCATCCTCTTCTAAAGCAGTATCTCAGAGGGGCCAGAAACTTGAGACCACCCAGGAGAGCTCCAACCCCTGTCTGGGACCTTAACTTTGTATTGGAGAAACTCACTCTACCTCCTTTCGAGCCAGCTGCTACTGCAGACTTAAAATTTCTTTCCTAGAAAACAGCCTTCCTTTTAGCAATCACTTCAGCTAGAAGGATATCTGAATTACAGGTCCTTATGGCAGTGGAGCCTTTCATCATCTTTCATGTGGACAGGGTGTCACTCAGGACCAATCCATCATTCATGCCCAAGGTGGTATCCAGTGTGGCTCTTAATCAGTCCATTCATTTGCCAACTTTCTTTCCCAATCCACAGAACAAGGGAGAGCGGATTCTGCATTCATTGGATGTACACAGACAACTTAGATTCTACTTGGACAGGACTAAATCTCGAAGAAAATCTGAACAACTGCTGGTAGCATTTGCTGCAGGGACAGAGGGGAAGGTTATTTCAAAGCAAACCATTTCTAAATGGATAAGCCATTGTATTCATTTCTGTTATAAGCACCATGGAAAACCTGTCCCCCAGGGGATCAGATCTCATTCCACCAGGGCTGCATCTACTTCAGCAGCCTTTCTCAGAGGTGTTCCTACAAGGGATATTCTAGAAGCTGCTACCTGGAGTTCAGTTCATACTTTCACCAAGCATTATCACTTACCAATTTTCTTTAAACCCAGAGCTGGCTTTGCCACTGCTGTTTTGCAGAGCCTTATAGCTGGTCCTAATGCTGTATAAATCCATCCTCCCAACCTTAGCGTTGAGAATCTACAAAAATGTAATGACTGCAATAGTGAAACACGATGAACATAGTACAGTTGTGTACACTTACCATAAATGCAGATGTTCGAGTGTGTTCACTGTTGCAGTCCTGGTTACCCCCCCCCCTCCAGCCCCCTGTTTTTCTTTTATTTATACCTCTTCTTTCTTTTACTAGGCTTAAAAGCCTTTTTGGTGTATTTGCTTTTGTTTGGAGGTATATTTTTGTGTTTCTAATTATATATATATATATATATATATATATATATATATATATATATATATATATATATACATATATATGTATATATAGCTGCATGTTTTATACCCCTGACGACCTGACATCATGGAAGAAGGGACAGCAACCGACGCAGGACCCAAGACTTTGTTAATCAGGCCAAGGGCAACCTGCCAGCAGATTACCCAAATGTAATGACTGCAACAGTGAATACACTCAAACATCTACATTTATGGTAAGTGTACACAACTGTACTTTCCAGCTAGCTGCCAAGCAGTTCCTGTAGAAGAACTCCCTTTTTCTTCAGCTATCTCCCCGGAACATCCACCAGAGGAGAGCCGTCAGAAGAGAATATGCAAGAGGAGGTACATAGATTCCCCATTGAAATCTCTCATGGAGGATACTGATTTTGATGAAAAAAGTTCCCCAGGATCACCACCAGATGATATCGTCTTTGTAGATGTATTAGAGATCCTTTGACAGAAGAGTGATTGGTTTTATGAAAATCCCTCCCCATACAAATTGGCGTTTTTTGGAGCTTTTGGTTCTGGCCTGTCTTCATCTTGGTTTCTTGCTGGGCATGGAAGGAGCCGGATACTGTCAAACCCATTTCAAAAAGACCCACCAAATTCTTGGCACCTCCTAAGTATAGACCCCACTGGAGCAAAGGAGTCCCAGTAGATGCTATAGTGGTGGCGGCAGCTACTAAGAACAGAGCTAGCAGAACAGTTCTTCTGTCCATCCACTAAACAGAGAGTCTAGGGTGCTAGACAGATTTGGAAAGCAAGTCTTTGCCTTGACGACCTTCGCCTTAAGGTCTCTTAATTACCTAGCACATTTCATGAGGTTACAGAGAGCTTTATGCTTTTGAAACATTTTTATTGAATTATCACTTGTTCACGTTTACAAATATTGTATTTTACATGTATTGCTACATATCATAAAACCTAAGCAGCATTACATAAATTATTCAATTCCTGCCTTTTTATGTTAAAATAAGAAACCTCTTTATTAAACCATTACGACAGGGCAATTATGCATTTACATAAATGAAAACAAACCGCACTGCGGTTACAGAGAGATTTAATCAAGGAGTTAATAAATAATCTCCAAGTCCATGTATGCAGAGGATTTCAGATGAACATCCTCTCAACTGGCCACTCTGTTGTCATTTTCCAGTGCTTCCAAGAGGTTGATCTCTCACACAGCTGAAGGCATCTCATGAGCTGCCAGTTCAGGCTTTGCTGTAAGGAGACATGACTGGATGTGTCTGAGACTTTGCGGAGCCTTTTAAGACGTCCTTCATTAACTCCCCCTTTGATGGCACATACTTTTTTGGTCCATTGGTTAAAGAGACGCTTACCTGCAGCAAACAAGAAGGAAAGACTCTGTCTGCCGTGGGGATCAAATTTTGCACCCCTCAACGAACCTTTTCCAGGAATCAGAGGTAGTAAGAAAATGTGGTTCCAGACATCTCTGGGAACTTTCCAAGATTCACGCAGGGACAAAATTCCAGAGGCAGAGGAGGAAAGTCCAATGGTCGATGTCACCCTAGAGGCAGAGGAGGCCACAAAGTCAGGTTTTCAGTCATTCCTTTCTGGACAGACCCTTCCTGCACTCCTGTAGTGCTGCCTGACTGTCTATCTCTGGAGGTGGTTGCGGGATGATTCTCCTTGCACCCAGATGCCTAGGCAAATATAACAGAAGATTCTTGGGTCCTAAGAATAATCTTCTTCTTCTTTCGGCTTTTCCCAGTTAGGGGTCGCCACAGCGGATCATCTGTCCACTCATGATTGGCAGCAGAGTTTTACAGTGTCGAGTTTCCAGCCTGACGCCCAGCCTTCCACAGAAGGCACACGCACACACACACTCATGCCTAGGGCCAATTTAGAGTGTCCAACAACTGTGAATAGTTTGTGTGGCTCATATTTTGTTTCCTATAATGTCAAACCAGGCAAGGCTCCCCCTGTGGGGTTTTTTTTTTTGCTCTTCACTTGAACACTTGAAGAACTTCAAGGACTGGAAGCTCTGGCTCCAGTTATTGTGAAGGTCAAAGAAAACAGATTAAGGTGTTTTTTTGACATGCAGAATATCAGATAATGACTTGGTAAAAGACTTGAGATGCACAGGAAAAAGGCAAGAGGAGATGAGGCTTGTCCAGTCAAGCGTTAGACTGTATGACAGAAGACCTTAGACAGGCAGGCATATGAGTGTCTAAGGCAGAAGAATGAGGACAGTTGACAACCCTTGACTCCCAACCAAAAATGGGGAAAAAAAGGAGGTTGATGGCGATGGGGAAGATGATGCAGAGGAATTTTCTGAAAAAACACATTTAAGGGAAGCTGCTCCTAAACCTGAAGGTGTAACAGCAGTACTACAGTGTTACCTTGTGCTGAATCGTGAAGGGTGAACAATAGTGTTACCATCAGCTGATAGGTGAAAGGAAAAACAGGAATGCTGCTCTATGCAGTGTTACCATCAGCTGAGAGGTAAAGGAAAAACAGGAATGCTACTGTATGCAGAAATAATGGTGAAGTTATTCTGTCTGTTGGACAGGAAAAAAGAAACTGTTATTCTGTTCCATTTTTCCAACTTGCTGTTGCAAAAGGGAAAAGCTTCCCAACATTCCACCCATTCAGATGAAAGCAGCAGAGCAAGAAATTCAAAAGTAGCTAAACAAAAGAGTCAAAAAAGAGTCACATTCATCCAAGAGGTTCCACCAGACCAAATAGGATTCAGAACTTGCTCATGTTTCTTTATAGTGCCCAAAAAGACAGGGGACATCAGACCAATTCTGGATCTGAGCAGATTGAATCAGTTTTTAAAGAAGTTAAAGTTCTGAATGGTCACTGTTCAGTCCATTCTGCCATTTCCTTGCAAGGACGTTTGGATGTGCTGCATATATCTTCAGGATGCATACTATCATACCAAAACAGACGGGCATTCCAGAAGACATTTGTACTTTTGGCTGGAAGCCAGTCATTACCAATTCAGAGCCTTGCCCTTTGGACTCTCCACAGCCTCCAAGATGTTTACTAAATACATGGCAGTGGTGGCTACTCACCTTATACTCGAAAGATTCCGAGTGTTTCCATATCTGGACACCTGGCTCCTCACCTCCCTCTTCAAACATCTCCTTCAACAGTCCAGGGAGTCTTTGCTCTAGATTAGACAGTCACTGGGGATAACCATAAATTATGCTAAAACAAACTTGACAACAGTTCAGTGCCTGGAGTTCATTGGTGCACATCTGAGCACAACAGCACAGATAGCATCAATACCAACTCATCGCATAAGTGCACTGAGATCTCAGGTCCACCAATTTTTCCCATCCATCTCGTCTAGCCAGATTAGTTCTTCAAGCAAGGATCCATGGCAACAGCCGTAGTATTACTTACCTTAGCACAAAACTATATGCATGTTCTTCAGTAGACTCTAGTTATTCAATGGTCTGTTCTTCAACAACTCCTATCTTTTCCAGTCAAACTTACCCCAATTTGCAAACTCCTCATCCACTGCTAGATCCAGTTGGACGACATGTGTCTAGGCTGACATTTTATTGTATTGCCCCCAATGGCCACAGTGACTATGAATGCCTCCAAACTGGGGTGGGAGGGGGCATTTCTTGGGAAGGATGGTCTAAGGCACATGGTCCTCCCAAGAGACCAGTCTTCATGTCAGTGTATTGGAGATGAGAGCAGTCCTGTTAGCATTGCAGGCATTTCAAGATGCTCTTCCCCTAGGGACTATTGCGACTCAGACCGACAACATAACTGTTGTCTGGTACATCAAAAACAAGGGGGAACCCAATCTTACCCTCTGTGCAGAGAGGCCATGAGAGTGTGGGGAATGGGCATTCTCCTCAAACTGCTTTCTAGTTGCACCACACAGGGAAAACCAGTGTGTTAACAGACAAATTAAGCAGATCCAGTTTAATGCTACACGAGTAGTCTCTCAAACAGTCTGTGGCAGAAGAGATTTTTCATAAATGGGGCCAACCTTGCTACAAACTCTTTGCTTTCCCCACAACAACAATTGCAGTAGGTATTTTGCCATTATCCCCCCTCAGGGGAAGTCACCGAGAGATGCTGTTGTCCACTTTTGGCCATCTGTTCCCCTGTATGCTTATCCCCAACTTTCCTTGATTCCTAAATTTCTACAGATGACATCCCAGTTGAAGAGCTCAGTCATCCTCATTGTTCCCTACTGGTCTTGACAGGTATGGTTCCCCTTCTTATAGTCTTATCTTCATTATCCTCCATGGATACTGGAACCATTTCCAGATCTCCTCTCACACCCCTCAGAAATGAACCATCCTAATATTCAGGCCCCCTAAGTTAACAGCTTGGTTTCTGCACTTCCAATAATGGACAGACAGCCCAGGCTTTCTTCCCCAGTATGTACCATAATTTTTATCTTTGCAAAAAGATTATGCCAAGAAGGTTTACAAGAGCAAGTGGAAAAGATTCTCCCTTTGGGCATTGAAAAATGATGTTGACCCTTTTTCTGCTCCAGTTTTTGCTGTCTGTGAATTTTTGGCTCTTTTTTTAAAAGAAGGTGCTAGCTTTTATATGATTAAACTGCAATTGGCAGCCATTTCCAATTTTCGTACAGGAGACGGAAGTTGTTCTTTGGCTTCTTCCAAGTTGTGTAAAGCATTTCTAAAAGGCATTTTTCTAATTAGACTGCCCAGTAAAGGATCCTTTATCTCCCTGGGATCTGACTTCTGAGCTATACGGTTCAACTCCGAAACCTCATGAACCTTCAGCAAAACATGACCTAAAATTTATTTCATGGAAAACAGTCATCTTAGTAGCCATCACTTCTGCAAGAAAGATTTCTAAACTCCAAGCTTTTTCTTCAAAGATCCCCTACATTATTTTCCATAAAGATAAGTTACCTTATGGACAAACCCTTCCTTTTTACCTAAAGTAGCTTTTGAAACCAACATTAACCAATTCATTGATTTACTGGTCTTCCCACATTTTTCAAATAAAGGAGAGTACTTGTTACACCTCCTAGATATGCACAGACAATTACATTTTTATTTACACAGGACAAAGCAGATCAGAAAGTCAAGTCAGCTGGTTTGTTTCCTTTTCACCAAAAAGACTTGGTTGCCCAGTTTCTAATGTTACTCTAGCTAAATGGACCCCTGATTGCATTTCTTCAATCTATTCTCAGCAAGGCATTTCCCTACTTAAACCACTCGAAGCTCACTCAGCTAGATCCATGGCTACTTCATCTCCTTTTTGGTCAAGAACATCTATGAATGATATTTGTGCAGCAGCCACATGGTCCAATGCACATACCTCTCTTACTCATTACAAATTGGATCTTGTATCCAGATGTAGAGCCGCCTTTGGCTCGATAATGCACTGGAATATCCTACCTTGAGGGCCACCCAAGGTCAACATAGCTGGGGACTCTGTCCCATGTGTTGAGATAGAATGTAAGCAAAAACGTCAGATTTATAAGTTATGTACTCGCTGTAACTAGCAATCTGTATTGTCAATTTTCATTCTTCCTCAACCTCTCTCCCATCCATCCCCCATCCTTAAATCTCCTGCAGAAACCTGTTGGATTGTTATTGAAACTTGTAGTTCTGAGTTTGAACCATTTTTCTTTCAGGTATCCCTGTTTCTATCCAGTTGTAGGGTCTTTATGGCAATAAACTTGATCTGAGGTTATTGGGGACGGACAAAGGCATCATGGGTAGAGGAGCTTGAGAAGTTGGATCCAAAGTCTAGAGTATGGAGTTGAGTTGGATCCGAACCCATGTGTTGAGGAAGAATGAAAATGAAAAAACAGGTGCCTTGTTATGGTGAGTACATAAGTTATAATTTCTTTTGCTGTTCTCATATTGTCGTCTGCCCCCACTGTGCCTCAGTACCTATTACTGGGCCTTGTTTGTTATTCATTACATTTTTAACTTATTCTTTGTTCCATTTTTCATCTCACCTTCCAGAGTGTGTATCCTTCCTGCCAATTTTAAGTTCAAGGTGTCCCAGACTGTAAGTATAAGAAAATATTTATACAGTCTGCCACTTTATTAATATTAAATAATTGCCCCAGAATACTCCTTAGGTTACCATTTTTACATAGAGCAAGATTGGCTCTCCAGATTTGTACCCTCAAAGTGTTTTGTACGAAAGATCTACATCATAGGGGCATGACTGCATTAACATTAAAATATTTAATACAAGGAAAGTAGTGTTGGTCCACTCCTATTTACCTTGGCAAGATTGTCTTTAATGTATATTCTTTCTAGGTACTGGAGTATAGACCACCATTTCAGGAGTACTGTCAAACCTGCATCAGTGGCATAGTGATGGACCTGACTATGACCTAAGCAACACTAGTTTCGTAGCTAAGGTAGTTGACAGGGTAGGCATGAGGGATGGGTGTGCCCATTATAGCGAGAGAAGGCATGCACTCGGTGGGGGGGCACATGAGAGTGAGATGGGGTAAGCAGCCATGTGACACCTCCTGTGCATGTGCATGGCAGTTTTGCTAATGTCACCCCCATTGTGGAAATGAGGACTCGGGCAATGCTAATGTCCATTGCATGCCCGCCCAAGGGCTGTTACTCAGTGAGTGTAAGAGGGATGGGGAGAAAAAAGTTGCAAACCACCGCTGATGGATGCCAACATGATGGCCCTTCATAGTGTACAGTTGTGCCCCCAGTGATGGACATATGAGTAGGCCGGTAGATTGAGAGAAGGCTGATAATTGTCATGCAGTGGGGCAAGTGTGTGTGTGTGTGTGTGTGTGTGTGTGTGTGTGTGTGTGTGTATACATATTTCTTTTCTGACGTTTGGTCTTCCATCCCCTTTGGGTTTGATTTGGAACACTGCTTGGGATTCTACCAAAGTGTTCTTCACATGAGAAGTGGCCACTGTAGTATGACATAACACACGAGAACAGTTTAGTTGATCTTAGAGTTCCCTCTGTAGTGAGTGCTTTATCATCCTGTACCCCCCCCAAAAGCATGAGATACCCCAGATGTGGCAGTAAGTTCTCCAGTAAATAAATGTAAAGGTTAGAAATGTTTATATCACTTGGTGAGATTTCTTGGATGTAGAACCATAATTTGATTGATGGCAAAGATTGTAGATGGTGAATATGGTTGCATCCTTTAAGCCCATTATGAGATTACTTTCCATAGGTCATAGTGGGTGCACTTAATAATTCTGCCCACTGCAGAGAGCTATGTCGAAGGCTAGGTAAAATGTTGAGTACTCATGTATGGTGTTTTCTCCTTTTTACTTTTTAACCAGATTAAATTTAGCTGAGTAGAATGAGGCATTTTTTTCTTTTGTGCTTTAGTCATATGGAGTTGAGATGCTGGAACAAAATTGCTGATAGTGTCAACACGAAGCACATTTTAATATATGATACATTACTGAATGCGTCATTGTCAAATTCCAGAATACTGGAAATATGATAATGAAAGTTGAAAGACTGACACAAGCAAATGTGAATACATGTAACAGTAAACAGACCAAGTTCAGATACTGTGTAAGTTCAGATCTGAAGGAGTTTACTTCATTTGGTCTTCAACCTGTGGGATACCGGATCCATATCTAATCCAAGCCGGCAATCTTGTTAGCATCTGCTCCGAGCTCCAAGCTCCTCCCTTTACCCATAATACACTTCCACTACCTTCCAACCCCCAGATCTCATTTGCCACGGCTAGCTGAAGCATCATGATCTCCTGAGCTCTGAGTAGTAAGTGGGTTTTTGAAAGCTTTTAAAAAGGCTTTTCTCTCTATATTTGTAGTATAGTGGTTAGTATAGGGCCCCCTTCTCCTCCCCTCGATTGGTGCATCGTGTGATTAAACTTTGTGGTTGTTTAGCTTAGTTGGTTAGTGTACTTGCTTCCCCTTCCCCCTCAGTGTGTTCTGTGTGTGTGTGTGTGTGGTGAGTGGTTTAAGTGGGAAAACTGATAATTTTTTTCTGAAACTACTTGTTTTCCCTCTCTTATCTGAATGGCTGATAAGCCTGTATTTAAAAGGTGCACTGAGTGTGGCCATAAGCTGTCCCCAGCAGATGACCACACTCTTTGTGTAATGAACTTCGGCGTTGCCCATCTCAGTACCCATTGCTCTATATGCGTGGGTTTTAACTTGCTCTCAATCAAGGACAGGAAGGCTAAGTTGGCCCTGAAAGGCCTTCTTCCCACTTCTGAGACAGTTGCCTCATGATCGGCTTCAGTCACAGCAGCTGCTGTGGCTGCCTCTCCTTGCTCTCTTGCCCTTGCTTCTCCTCCCTCCCAGGCTGGGACTCAACCTCTCGTTTCAAAGCTTGCGGAAGTGTAGCGGAAAAGGGGCAGAGAGAAGGAGAGAGCCAAAATCCAAGCCAGAGAAACGTAAGAGGTCTCCGGACCTCCCTTCACCTGCTAAGAGTTAGCATAGGATCTGTGACTCCCCTTGGCTATGATCTCCGAGATTTTCCCTGGAGCCGGAGGAGACACTTTGTCCATATAGGGCCTTGGTTCCCCGACCCATAAGGTCAGAGTCCGTGGCCTCATCGAGTTCCAAGCGGTCCTTATCGGAAGTCGACATGGATAAAATGAGGAGGAGGTTCATTCGTACTCTGATCCAGATGGGGGTCTTGCCAGCCCCCTCTCCCTCAGGAGGGGGGATCTCGCTTCCTTTTTTACACAGATTTCTCCTTCTCAGATCTGTCCACCTGGTTCGGAGTACTCAGATCTGAAGATGGCTTTAGTCAGGGGTTCGGCGCCAACGGTACCTGCTTCTTTGACGCCGACAGCTGCCTGGAGCATGTCGGATCTGACCAGCTCGGATCTGAGCCACTCCCGGAGCCGGAGCTTGGGTGTCAGATCCGAGGGAGAGGAACTTTTTTCATCAGCTCTGGCTTTGTCAGGCCAGGTTCCCTCCCTCAGTGCTCCATCCACTTCAGGCCCTACTCCTATTACTTATTGGCTCCCCAGGAGGTTCATTCTCCCTCGGTGTTTGATGTAGTAGAAAGGGTTCTCCCCACTGGATTGAGACCCCTGACTATCCCCTCGGACTCTGCCCCGACCCCCTCGGCTCTTTCTATGAATCCCATCATTTTACCAGAGGGACAGCCCATGCACGAGGAGCCCCATATGGTTCCCCTTGAGGAACAAGTGGCTTACGAGTTCCCCCGGTGAGCCCCACCAGAGATGTGCCTTGCAAGCATACATGTAAGAGGAGGCACTTGGACTCCCCTGAGTCCCTCACCGAGGATATGGATTTGGATGATGGAGAAGGTTCCCCCAGGTCACCTCCTGAGGATGTCTCCTCTGGAGACATCATGGAAATCCTTTGCGAACGGGGATGTTGGTCCACTCCCCCCAAACCTTCTTCTGACAAGTCCGTGTTCCTGGAGGCTTTCGGCACGAGCCCATCTACTTCCCTGTTGTCCCCTCCCGCAGATCCCTTGGTGGATCTGGTCACCTCGTGGGCCTGGAAGGAGCCAGACACTGTGGAACCAATCCCTAAAAGGCCTGACAAGATGTTGAGTCCACCATCAGATAGGCCAGAGTGGAACAAGGGCTCCCCCGTAGACGCTATGGTGGTAGCAACAGCCACAAAGAAGGAACTTGCCCAAGAGAGTTCCTCGGTTCAGTCTCCTGACAGAGAGCCACGGATGACAGACCGCTTATGGAAGCGAGTTTAGGCTTCAGCTACCTTTTCTATTAGGGCACTGAACTACCTGGCCCACGTCACGAGACTCCAGCGTGACCTGGTCAAGGAGCTGGCACAGTCTCCCCCTAAGTCAGTGTCGCAGGAGGACAGGGACTCATTCTCAGCGAGGATGGCCACTTTGAAAGCAGTCTCCAACACATCCATGTGACTCCTTTCACATGCTACTGAAGGAGCGGCTAGGGCGGCTGAGTCTGGCGTGTCCATAAGGCGCAACATCTGGCTCAGACTGTCAGTTTTCGGAACCTTTCAAAGCGTCCTTTGCCAATGCCCCTTATGACGTCTCTACTCTCTTGGTAAAACCGTCAGAGACTTTATTCCAGAGTGAGAAGGATGGGAAGACACTGTCTGCCATCGGAATCTGCTTTTCAAACCCTCAAAGGTCCTTCACCCAGAATCAGAGAGGGCAAAAGAAGATGTGGTTCTGGAAGTCACAGTATTCCCAGGACACACAGGGCTCTTCTTCCCCCAGAGGCATTGAGGGACAGAATGGACGCTGGCCCAGAGGCAGAAAGGGTCTGAGGAATTTTGGGTCTTGAGAACTGTTCTCAGATAGGCCCAGACAGCAACCCAGAGGGGTGACCCGACTGCTCTACTCTGGAGGTAGTCAGGGGAACGATCGTCCTTGTACCTGGCAGCATGGGAGTCCGTAACATCAGACCGCTGGGTGCTTCAAATCATATCCAGAGGATACTCTATCTCCTTTGTGGGTCCTCCCAAATCTCCCAAACACCTCCCGGACATACCACCCACTCAAAGGGAGGCAGCAGCACAGGAAATTTCCAAGCTGCTAAAAAAAGAGCCATCAAAACCGTCCCCCCACATCAGTCCGGCTTGGACTTCTACTCCATGTTCTTTTTGGTGCCAAAGAAAACAGGGGACTTAAGGCCCATTCTGGACCTATCTACCTTGAACCTGTCAGTAGCCAAAGAAAAATTCTGGATGGTCACACTACAGTCCATCATGCCGTACCCGCAAGAGAGTGACTGGGTGTGCTCGTTAGACCTCCAGGATGCTTACTATCCCATAAAGATGTACAGAAGCTCCAGGAGGTTCTTCACTTCCGACTAGGAGTCAATCATTACCAATTTCGAGCCCTACCTTTTGGTCTCACCACAGCCCCCAGGGTGTTCACCAAAGTGCTGGCGGTGGTAGCGGCTCACCTGAGGCTTCAGGGAATTCAGGTCTGTCCGTATCTGGACGATTGGCTCCTCACTGCTCCCACCAGGCATCTACTCTCTCAAACCAGGGATTATTTCTTAAACCTTGCCCTGCATTTGGGGATCGCAATCAACACATCCAAATCACTTCTAAATCCTGTCTAGGTGATGAGACTATATTGGGGCAAGGATAGATACATTACAGTGAAAAATCTTCCTGACCTTGGAGAGAGTACAAAACCTGAGGATGTATGTGTTTTTGATCTACCATTCTCATCTCCCATCGGCGGAATCAGTGTTGAGGGCCTTAGGTGCAATGGCGGTGACCATAACACTTCTCCCATGTGCCCGGTTACATATGAGAATTCTACAGTGGACACTAGCTGTACAGTGGTCCCTGTTGGAACTTCCATTGTCGTATCCAATGCAACTCAGTCGAGTCTGTCAGTCGTCCCTTCTCTGGTGGATGTGTTTTCCGAACATTTTGAATTGACACCCTTTGTTCCAGTCCCTGTCCAAGCCACAGTGACCACTGACGCCTCCCAACTTGGGTGTGGCGGAATTGTTCAGGCAGGACAGTCCAAGGCCTGTGATCCCCTGTAGAGACGAGCTTGCACATAAACGTTCTAGTGATGAGGGCGGTCCTTTTAGCGTTGCAGGCCCTTCATGCCTTTCTTCCTCTGGGAACCATTGCAATTCAGTCAGACAACATGTCAGTGGTCTGGTATATCAACAAACAGGGAGGGAACAGATCTTACCCCCTTTGTCATGAGGCCATGAGAGTGTGGGAATGGGCGATCTCCAAAGGTCGTTTTCTTATCGCAATGCACATTCCGGGATGGTCCTACATTCTAGCTGCCAGGTTAAATCGGACTATTCTGATGCCTTACAAGTGGTCTCTAAATCTTTCAGTAGCGGAGCAGATTTTCCTGTAGTGGGGTCAGCCTTGCTGTGATCTCTTTGCATCTACTTCCAACGCGAAGTGCAGCGAGTTTTTCGCTCTGAACCCCCTGCCGGGGGAGTCCCACAGAGATGCTCTAGTCCATGCTTGGTCTCCCGGTCTTCTGTATGCTTACCCTCCAGTACCTCTTATTCTGAGGTTCCTACAGAAAGCTCGTCGACTGGGGATCAGAGTGATCCTCATTGCCTCGTTTTGGCCTTGCCAGGTATGGTTTCCCTTCCTTTGATCTCACCTTCTAGCTCCACCCTGGATCTTGGATCCCATTCAGGACCTGATTTCACACCCATTGGGGGTTCCTCATCCGAACTTGGACAGTTTGAAGCTCACAGCTTGGCTGCTCCAGTTCCCATGATCACTAGGACTCCTGGATTATCCTCTTCAGTTAGGTCTATTCTGGTAGCTGCTCACAAGTCTTCAACCAAGAAGGTTTATCGCAGTAAGTGGAAACGTTTTTCATTTTGGGCCTCTCAGAGGAGTTTAGACCCCTTCACAGTTCCTATTTCTGCCATTCTTGATTTCCAAGCTGATATTTTTCAACAGGGAGCTAGTTCTTCTACTGTCAAGGTTCAATTGGCTGCCATTTCTCATTTTCATATGGGGGAGAATTCTGCCTCACTAGCCTCCTCCAGACTGTTTAAAGCCTTTATCAAAGGGACTTTTCTGTTACACCCCCCCCCCCCCCCCGTCAAGGATCCTGTTCCCCCATGAGACCTTACTATGGTTCTTCAAGCTCTGGTCGCTCCGCCTTTTGAACCCACTGCAACCACAGATCTAAAATTCTTATCTTGGAAAACAGCTTTTCTGGTGGCTGTTACCTCTGCTAAAAGGGTTTCAGAACTGGAGGCATTGTCTGTCAAAGTTCCTTATATGATTTTCCACAAAGATAGTTTCCCTTTGGACCAATCCATCCTTTCTTCCCAAGGTGGCATCACCAGTTAATATCAATCAAACCATCAACTTATCAGTTTTCTTTCCTAATTTTGCTAACAAAATGGAATACAAACTCCACTTGCTGGATGTTTATATTTACACTGGACCAAAAATTTTCATAGATCTGATCAACTGTTTGTATCCTTGTATCCTTCTATAAACCCTTTTTGGGAAAACCTATCTCCAAGGTCACTATTGCTAGGTGGATTTCTTCATGCATCCTTCAGGTCTATAAGGACAGAGGCATTTCTCCTCCGGGTCAGGTGAAAGCTCATTTCGCTAGGTCCATGGCTACTTCTGTGGCCTTTTAGTCTAGAGTCTCTTTGGATGGTGTTTTGTTCTGCAGCTACTTGGTCCTCATCTCATGTATTATTTTCTCATTATAAATTGGATTTGACTTCTAGAAGGAGAGCATCCTTTAGTTCCACGGTTCTTCGGAATATCTTTCCACGAGGGCCACCCAGGAGTTTAGTAGCTGGGGTCTCTGTCCCACAGGTTGAAGACCAAATGAAGTAAACTACTTCAGATAAAGAAGTTATGTACTCACCATAACGTTCCATCTGAGTAGTTCTACTTCATTTGTCTTCAACCGTCTAAAGACCAGACACTAACCAGTTGCAGGTTAAAATAAAGCAATCGTTCACTGTGTTTTTATCTAGAATTCTGCACATTTTAAAACATTCTTTTGGTAGGAGTGAAAACTGATATTATTTACAGAAAATCTTTTTAATGCTTTCAATTATATTCTGTCAAATTTGGAAGATAACTGTATCAGGGTTTTATAAATGTTATCTGTCTGTCTCTGTCCTGTCTCTCTCTTGGCTTATCACACACGAACCTCCTGGGTCTAATGTGCTAAGTAGTTGAAGAAGGAAACCTTTTGAGATATGCCTAATAAATAAATATCTGCACTTTTCAGAGCATCTCTGACACTTTGGGTGGATTATCACAATTATTTTAACTAAATGAAAGATGAATATCCTAAATGTGTAAAATTGCCTACCATTTTTTTTTCTGATTAACAGAACTCCGAATATATTTGTCAAAGCCCTGACCAAGCAAATAGAATAAATAAAGCGCTAAACTGTCCACTCAGGCAGGTTTTTGACTAGAGACTTAAATGGGTGCCATGTCATCATGCTTGTTTAAAGGGATTTTATTTTAGCCCAGGCGTTAGGAACCTTATTGTTAAGCTAGTAACTGTCTTTGCATCTGCCTATGTCATTACCTGTGTCCCCATTACCTTTTCTAGTGAGAAAAGTGTGTCCCCAACATTTGCCATCATGAAAACCTCTTCCCTGTTCTCCTCTCCTCTGCCAGACACACAGGCTGTATTGTAATTTTTGGAATAGTTACTATTCAATCAACGTGATTTGTGTAAAGCAGCTTGGAATATTTTAATGTCTGACTACTGTTTCCATCAAACAATGCTTAAAAATTATGCATTGCTGAGTTTCCATACAACAAAGCTTAAATATTATGCACCTCGGTCATTTTTACTACAGTTAGAAGCCTGAAGTGTACGTAGAAGCAGCTGTAACTGCTGAATGGGGTGGGAGCTGTCTGTTGAAAGTAATTGACCCTGTTACTGTTTGCTCAGTTTAAACAGTCATTATCTGTCTTTTCAGGACGATTTTGCATTTGGAGTATTAATGTGATTTGTATAAAGCTGCTTGGAATTCAGTAATGTTTGACTACTGTTAACATGGAGCAAAGCTGAAGTACAATATATGGGTGTCATTTGTTTCATCATAGTTGCCTGATAGACATCTAGAACTAGCTGTAACTAATGGGTAGGTATTGGGAGCTGTTAATTGAAAGTAACTGTCTTTCTTGTTTGCTCTGTTTAAACAGTTAGTACAAGTACTAGTGTGCATTTGTGTAAAATAAGATGGATTACATTACTGAGATTGCTTTACTTTGACAGTTACTGTTTATTTTCCTTTATTGTTTTTTTCCACAAGCACACATTTGAGGTGCACGCAGTCAGTAAAATGTTTGTGGAGGTGATCTGTAGATTGTGTCTTTCCTCTGCTGTTGTTTGATCACTGCTAAATAACAGTCTTTTTATCTGGTGGGAACGTCACTTCAAAAAAGGAGTTTTGGCAAATGTAAAAGAAGGAATGCTATTCACTGAAACTACTTTTACTCACAGTAGAGTTTGCTTTTTTCTTCACTGTTTTTTTGTGACCTTGGAGTTGGTTTATATAAATCTGGGTTGTGGATGGTGTGGTGTCCCCCTACATGGAAGTGGCAGGGGGGCTTGCCCCCTGCAAAACTATTTTGTTGTAGTTTTTGCTGAATGTAGCTTTGGTGAATGGTTATAGATTTGTTTCCTGTCACTGAAAGTAATTTCAGTGTCTCCACATAAATCCAGTCTGGTATGGCTGCAATATTGTTACGTACTGTATTTTATTTTTGAAATGCGTGTAAACCTAGTATTGCTGTAGTTTATACCATGTATGTGGGGGGTTTGCAATGTGTTTAAGAATAACTATATGGCCATAATTTCTTATACTTTCATTTTTGGATAAGAAACATTTTTACAAGTGGGGATATCCCAGAGATTGCTATTTTCAGCATGTTACTTGGTACTTTTATAAAGCTGAATATAAATTATAATTATAACTGCAATGAGAAGTGGTTTGAGTTTAGTGCTGCTTGTTTTTTATACTTCATTTTGACTGGCACCATTGCCCCACCCCTTTCTAGTTGGTCACACCCCTTCCTGTTGGCCACACCCATTCTATTGTCTCCTGCAGCCCCACTTTGATTTGAAGTCATCACATCAGCCGCCACTGAGTCTAATATTGGTGTGCTTTAATTAGTAGATATAAGTATGTAATGAGCGTAGTACAAATTTTTGTGGTAAGGGAAGGTTAGTAGCTAAAACAGATGTTCAGTGGTAGAAGAACTCCAGGAGGAGGTTAGCTGTGACTGGAAGGAAGCCAGTTTACCTATTGCAGTATTGAGCTGTAGTGCTTCCTTGTATCTGAGAGAGAAATTAAACAACAAACTTTACTATTTTACTATTTTGCAGTACTTTAGTATTGTTGGATGAGTTTTCACCTGCTTATGAGCAGGCAGAATTCAGTTTTGTTCTGGTTTGGAAATTGGTATGCCTGTTCATAAGCAGACAGAATTTATCCTGACTCTTCTGACCTCAATGTAAGGAAATTTGTAAATCTTTATGCAAATGTTAACTGTTTTAGTTATCCCCCCCCCAGACTGTGTAGTTAGTGTAGACACTGAAGTTTTGTTGCTGGTCAGAATGTAACCCGAGACACTTTCTTAGACAAATGTGGGAATAGTCTTATCTTGATTTTTTTTTTGTAAGCTCTGGCCAGGATATAGCTTTTTTGTATTTTACAAGCTGGTGTGCATGGCTTGATGCACCTAATAAAGAGTTCAAGATTTATGCGCCATTTCCAGAGTAAGGGATAATCAGTCTGATAAGAAGTGGTCCATCTTTGGTAACCCCTAGGGCAATAACTGTAGACATTAGGACCACTGTCTATCTGAAGATCTAAAGACAGTTACTCCCATGATGCAGCTTAGCTCCCAGCTCTTCTTTGCAGCACTTCTTATTTGGACACACAAGAAGCTCCAGCAGTGTGAATGGATATATATATTTTTTTGTAAAGTTGCATTCTCTTGGTGTTACTTTGCAAGATAGTGTTCTGAAGGTAGTCATCTTTTCTTATTTTTCTTGTTCTTTTAAGTCATTGTTCCTCCACTCTTGTCAGTGTACTGGTCCCATATCCTGCCCTTCCTGATTGCAAGATTCCAAAGCAGTTGTTCAGAGAGTACAGTGCCCCTGCAGTAGTCTGCTCAGTGGAGTGAGGGATGGAGACTTGACTATGAGCCAGACAGCCTGAATTCAGTTAACAACTGAGGAGCTGGAGGAGGCCAGGCAAGAGGGGTGGAGCGGAACAGCTTATAATCAGCTTGCTTATCCTCAGGGGGAGTTGTGAGTTTCTGCTTGTAACCATGCACTCTCCATTGAAAACCAGAAGTGTTTATGGGTTGTGAGCATGCTTCTAATCAGTCACTAGCTTAGTGGTGAGGTTTGATTGGCCAGGTACTTTGGGTAGTGATACTTTCGACATCATGCTCGCCCCACTCTAGTTAGGGCTTTCCCTTTCCTCTGGCATATTCAGAATCGCTGTCCCCATTTGCATACTTGATACACACGTCCTGAAAATCGTGCTTCTAAAGGGAGTGATCATTTTGCCATGTAAAAGACCATTAAAGCTGTGCTCTCTATCCTCCTTCTAGGGTTCGAATAAAATTATAGCACCTCAACCCCCACCCTACATGGGAGTTGAGAAATAAATGGCTTGAGGCAAAAAAAAAAAAGCTGTTGCAGTGAAGCCACACTTGCATCCCTCTGACATTGAATCAGGGCTTTCTCACCCCCCCGCCCCCCAGGTAACATCCCTGCATTGATCTTGTCTAAAGAATGCCAACATGGGAGACAGCCACATCTTAGACGCTAGCAAATTCAGCTTCATGCATGAAAGTCTCCACATAATAGGATTTCCCAAGTCCAGTGCTGGCTCACCCCAACAAGACACAGGAGCAGGACCAAGCTCCTGTGGATTTTTTTTCTACTTCCTGTAGCTGACCCATCACTTTCTTGCAGCTCCTGTCCTCTTTCACTAGGTCTACTAGACCTGCCTTAGCCTCTCCCAGCCTCGGTCCTCAGTCCTATCCAGGACTAGGAGCAGTGAGGAGATAGAGGATGCTATTGCAGCATCATACTGCTGCTTGGGAGTATTCCTTAATAATTCAATACCCCTTGATAGCCTTGTGAGTTCTGCAGTGGCTGCCTTTAGGAGGAGCATGTTCACTTCCACTAGTATACAATCTCCAGACCAGGCAGTATACCACTGGCAACGAGAAGCTCACTAAGGTTCTTAATGCTTCTGGGCAGCCTCCCTCCCTGCAAGAATGGGTGATCTGGTATTAGCCACTCACTCCTATCTTCATTGTCCTTGATCCTCCCTAGTGCCCATGCTGCCTGTTGCATAGATAATTTTGGCCCATGTAAGTGCTAGTATCCCTGTGCACCAAAGGGCCTGTGGAGCTTTAACAAACCATCACATTGACGCACTGTTCTCCTTCGCACTGCATTTGGAGTCAGTGCGGGGGATGTCATTGCCCTATGCCCCAGTTATCCCTAAAATGAGCTGGAAGAAATTAACAAAGACAATGTTGAAGGTAATGGATGAGATGCTGGCACCTTTCTTAGCTGTAGAGGGAAAGTGTAAGAGGGCAGCTTTATGCTACAGCCAGAGCTGTCCTTCTCAAACTCCCACTTATTCTTTGGTGTCATCTTAGTCATTGGTCATAATTAAATGGGTAGATTTGAAGGCCTTATCTCCATTGACCATACTTAAACTGTCATTTACCCTCCGGGTCAAGCTGGTGCCAGTGCCTCAGCAGCCCTGCTCAGAGCTGATATCCCATCTGGCAGTGTATACAGGCACCAATGCAGTATTTGGTGCCCTACACTCTGGGACTGTTCCTGACTTTGTGCTTCCTAATCCTGCTCGCACTGGCCACTTTACTGCTTTCTTTCCTTTTTTCTAGTAGTGACATCTCATTACACGTCTCATCTGGCATTGTTGAAGTAGGAGCTGACATATATGCTTGCATTGCATCTGGTCTAGTACACTTCAGGTACCAAGGATAGTCCACAGTTCAGTGTCAGTGAACTGTAGAAGTTAAAATATGTGTAATAACCAGCAGAATCTCTCACAACTGATCTAGATGGTGAGGAAGGTTTGGCTTTCCCAGGGTTCATTCCTTGGAATTCAAACATGATAGCCCAAGATAAACCCAAGAAGGAATTGAAGGAGTTTACCCCCTCCCCCAATTTTGACAAACCAGGGTTTCTGAATTTCAAGCTCTCATGGTTTACCCTCCCTTTTTTGTTTCATAAAGATAGGGTTATACTCTGGACTAACTCATCCTTTATGCCGAGGTGGTCAGTGAACTCTAAGCCAGACTGTCAAGCTCCCTTTCCTTTTTCTCCCCTCTCAAAATAGGGTCACAAGAATTTTACACTCTAGATGTTCATAGACAACTGAGGTTTTATCTCGACCGGACCAAGACAATCAAATTCAGACCAGCTTTTCATTTCCTTTCAGGAAAAAGATATGATGCTTCCTTTTCCAAGCAGACAGTTTCCAAATGGATCTCTTCTGCCATCTCATTTTATTATTCCTTCCATGGTAAGGAGCTTCCAAGTTTGAATAGTGACCTTTGCCAGATTTCTAACAACTTCTGGTGTCTTTTTCAAAGGTTTAGACTCCAGATCTGTTTTAGAAGTCGCTATTTGGTCTTCTTTTTGTACTTTTACCAAACATTACAAGATTCATGCCGTTTCTAGGTCTAGAGCTGGATCTTGCAAGGAATTTTAGATTTCATCTCAAATCTTCATTCCTTGCCCCCAGACACTTGGAATGCTTTGGGACTCTTCCTACTCTACTGTGATCACTCTACAGTGATCACAGGACAGGCATAATACAGTTGTGTAAAAAGTTAGCGTAACAGTAGAAGGCCGTCTGATTACTGTTGCAGTATGCATCCTACTCTCCTTCCCCAATTTTCGTCCTTTTTTTTTGTTTTGTTTTGTTTTAGACTGAGGTGGTCTAATTTCCTTCTTCCTTCTTTTGGTTGGCATGTGTTTTGTGATGTCCTGTTGTCTAGATTGCCTTGCTGGGCTTTTGGGTCTACAGCATGAAAGTCCTAACGTACTTAGACTTGGGTACACTTTGGTCATAAGTCGGATGTATGTTGTGAGAGGAAAACCCCTTTACTTTGGTATCCTGGCTGGATGTAGATCTATCACTGTCAGGATATCCTACTTATTTGTAATATTACAGCAGTGATCAGTTGTATCTCTGCTGCTATGGTAAGTTCTTGCACAACTGTACTTGATTTTTTAATAGATTTTCAGGAATTTTCAAAACTGTTCTAGTCTGCCTAGGTGTGCTGTCTGCGAGAATCCTGTATAAACAGGTATTGTAGAGTTTGAGTGTTTCAGCTTTTCTTTTTACTTTTCTATTGTCTGTCTTTATCTGGATTTATTTGGTCTGCTTTTGTTCAGGTTGTTGAATACAATTTATGCTTCTTGGGTAATCCATGGGCAGGTAGTGTAATGGGGAATAGTTAATTCTGAATTTATTCATTTAAGTTGTAAAAGATGTCAGGTAATGAAATTGTGTTAATTTCTATCATATTAGGTGATAGTCTTAAGGTTACCATACGTCCGGGTTTCCCCGGACACATCCTCTTTTTCAGGTTCCTGTCCGGGCTGTTTTTGAAAATTCTGCGATTTGTCCGGGTTTTAAAACCCGAACAAATTGTAGAATTTTCAAAAAGCCGACAGCCCTATTTCTGAGTTTTTTCTCCTGTTTTTTTTTTTTTTTTTTTTTTTTTTTGATTGGCTCATATACTGGTATACAAGCCAATCAAAAAGCGGAGCTCTGTTCAATGCGGAACTGCTTGATGTTCTGCATTGAACAGAAGATGGTCCGCTGTGAGCATTTTTGATTGGCTTGTATACCATTATACGAGCCAATCAAAAAGCGGAGCTCTGTTCAGTGCGGAACTGCTTGATGATCTGCATTGAATAGAAGAGGGTCCGCTGTGCGCGTTTTTGATTGGCTCATATACCGGTATACGAGCCAATCAAAAATCCCCAAACACACAGACCTTTTTTTTTTTGCTCTCCAACTAAGAGTAGAAAGAGGATAAAAAAATATGTGCTGCTACCAGCACTTATTATTTCATCCTCTTAGGCTGAAGAGCAAAAAAAAAAAAGTTGTTAGTTTTAGTCCTACAAGAGTAAAGACTTTTTTTTTTTTTGCTCTTCAACCTAAGAGGACGAAATAATTTTTTCCGTCCTCTTTCACATACAAAGAATTATGGTAACCCTAGATAGTCTGTACTTTCAGATTTTATGACTAGCTTTTTTCTTTAGAAATTTTTGTGTCATTAAATTTATCTGGGAAATTTATGATAGTGCCATGTAATAAATATACATCTGATTGTAGGTTTGTTATGTAGGGTGTCTGTTCATGTAAGGTTGTTTAGAGCCAATACTGACTTTTTTTTCTGAGCGTTTCTAAGCCAGTTGGTGTTCAAGTGACCTAGAATTATAGGATGTTCTTCGTGTTTCACTGTTGCAGTCATCACACTTGGGTTATCTGCCTGCAGGTAGCCCTCAGTCAGCCTGAATACCAGAGTCTTAGGATTTCTGCGTCAGTTGCTGTCGCTTCTTCCATGACATTTCAGACTCCTGAAATTTTCTTTTTCGAGTTTCAGAACCGAAGTCTTTAAAAAAGCTAAGTACCCCTTTGGGGATCCTTTTTCTTGATCTAAACCGATGTCAGTAAAAGTTAACAATTGTATTACCTGTGGAAAGCAAATACCTCATAAAGATTTTTATTCGTACTGCATTCCTTGCCTAGGCCTAGACCACAACATCCTTTGCTGTCAGTTTTATGCCTTATTCAATCCTCAAACTATTCGTTGTTGGTTCATTTTTGCATCAAACTATTTTGGTACTCTGTTTAATTATCCAGAAATGGCTTCGGTAAGCCATCTGACTACCGACATTCCGAAAAAACGTAAAGATAAAGACAGAGACAGACTGCATTGGTCCAAAGCTGCCAACGACGCTTCTGTTAAGCTAGTCGCCAGTTCGCCGGTACTCAGGCGCTTTCGCAGCCCCTGATACCTGCTACTTCAGATTCGCAGGCTTCTACTGAGACCCATTCGGAGTCCGGTATGCCACGAGATGCTTCTTCGACTGTGGAACCTGCGGATGTCTCTACCTTAGATGGGTCTGGAGCCGCTGTGCAGGCACCAGCTTCTGATTCAGGCCTACTGACTTGCATTTCAAACCGATGCCATCTTCTTCTTCAAGGCCTAAAACTCAACCCAAGTCTAGAAAATCGACGTCCAAACAGCATGGTCAGGCCCATATGCCCAAAAACAAATGATAAGAATGGCTGAAGACCTTATTTCTTTAATCAGGGGAAGCCAGCCTTCACCCTCTAAGAGACCTAGAACTGATTTTCCTTCCGATTCTTCTGATCAGGATTCTGATTACCAGGATTTGCCATTATCTACCTATGAGGATTCTGATGCAGAAGACTCCATTCCCTCTGCTTCCCCTTCAGAAGATTTTTCTTTTGGTGAAACCTTGCACACTCTTAGGGAGAATTTCCGCTGGGAAAGCCAGGATTTCTCTGACTCCCAAAAGAGGCTTAGGGAATTCTTACTCCTACCTCAGCACTTGCCTTTAGCTATTCCTCCTGTCCTGGACATTGTAGATGCCTTTCTGGAATCTAGCCTGGCCCCAGACACTTTACCTCCTGCTCCCAGGAAACCTGACGGGTATTAGAGAACCTGACTCTCACAAGTTCCTTTTCAAGAATCCTACTGTGGACCCAGAGACCATTTCACAGGGACCTAAAGGCATTAAGGCTACTACTGCCAAACTCCCCCCCCCCCCCGATAGAGATTCCAGGGCCTTGGACAGATGGGGTAAGAAGGTATAAACTTCTGCTACTTTGGGCTTTAGGGCCTTAAACTGCCAGTTTCATATGTTAAAGTATCAGCAGCATATTATTGGACTACTTAAACAGAAAATGATGTTGATTCCTGACTGTGCTGAAAATAAAGAATTTCAGGATTTAATGCATTCTGCTGAACAAGTTAGTAAACATACTTTGCAATGTGGTTTTGACTCTTTAGAAGCATCTTGCAGGGCTGCTGTCACCGGGTCTGTTCTTAGAAGGCTTGCTTGGATTAAGGAGCAAAATTTGCCAGATCATGTTAAAGCTAAATTACTGGATGCTCCCTTAAACCAAGACCGCCTGTTTGGCAACAAAGCAGAAATACTTAAAAAGATGGAGGAAAAAGCTAAATCTATGCAAACTGTTAAAGATTTCCTGCAAGTACAGCCTCAAAAATTTAGTAGGCATTGGCCTTCTAAGAATTGGTCCTTTCCTGTCTCTTCCAGGCCTTCTCAATCCAAACCCAGGAACAGCAGACCACCTAGATTACATTCTCAAGGTACTCACAGGCCTAAGCAGTGGGGGGCTCCCACTTCCAAAGCTGGAAGTAGTAAGATACCCCCCTATGGAAAACTGTCACAATGACTTAACCTTAAACCTACCAAGTCCTGCTCAACTGACTGCTCCCTTAGGGGAAAGATCGCCCTGCATGCAAAAAACTGGGAACTCATTACCCAGGACAAATGGGTTTTAAATATAGTTTCCCAAGGATACAGATTCCACTTCCAAACCTTACCAGCCCCAAACGGTTGGCCAGACCTACCCCCAAATAAGTGGGCACAGGTTCAACAGCAGGTTCTCTCTCTTCTAAGTTTCAGGGCTATTCAACCTGTCCCAGCAGAAGAAAGGGGACAAGGTTTTTACTCAAGACTTTTCCTGGTTCCCAGAAAAGACAGCTCCTGGCATCCAATCCTGGACCTCTCTACTCTGAACACCTTTTTGGTAATCCCAAAATTCAAAATTCTAACTCTTCATTAACTGCTTCCTATGCTAGGCAAAGATGCTTGGTTGGTTGGCAACCTTGTACTTAAAGGAAGCTTACCTGCACATTCCATTAAGGGAATCTTGCAGGAAATACCTGTGCTTCAGGACAGGCTACAGACACTATCAGTTCTCTGCACTTCCCTTTGGCTTATAGTGCCCAGGGTATTCACAAAGTGCCTAGCTCCAGTCATTGCATTTTGCAGGCAAAGAAATATTCAAATATACCCATACCTGGACAATTGTCTAATTCAGGCAGAAAGCCAGGACTTGCTAATAAATCATCTGGCATTTGTAAAAAAACTGCTAACCTCACTGGGGTACACCATAAATGAAAAGAAATCTCATCTAGTACCATGCCAACAAATTGTATTCCTGGGAGCAAGGTTGAACACTACTTCCGAGATGGCTTACCTCATGCTAGCGAAACAAGTTTATTTGACAGCCTACTTCAAATTACTGGTCACAAAGACCCAGCTATCTGCAAGGAAAATCCTGCAAGCCCTGGGGTTCATGGCATCTTGCATCCTACTAATTCCATATGAGGAAACTACAATGGTATCTAAAAGACCTATGGTGTCAACATTCTCAGGACCTGGAATCAATGATTCCTATCATTCCTTGTATAAAGACAGAGTTCCTTTGATGGGCAGAGGCCGGCTACCACAACAAGGGACTGCCATTCCCTCTACACCCTGCCGCCCAAATCCTAACAACAGACACATCAGACTATGCATGGGGGGGGCTCACTTGGCAGGGCAATGCATTCAGGGCAAATGGAACCAGAGTCAAATGCACCTGCAGTCAAAAAGAAATGTTAGCTGTACAGAATTGTCTGACAGCCTTCAAGGACCACATTCTTCCTGGACAATTATTGGTAAAGACAGACAACACCACAGTTATGTGGTACATAAACAAGCAGGGGTAACCCACTTGTACCCTCTCTGCCGACTAGCCATGGCTCTGTGGAACACAGCCTTGAGCTACGAAGTGCACCTATGGGCTCAGTTCCTGCCAGGCAAACTAAATTCACTGGCAGATGACCTAAGCAAAAAAGAGAACCCAGAGATAGACCTTTTTGCCTCCCCTCACAACTACCAGTTGGACAAATTCTACTCAAGGACTCCCCACAGACAAGCTTGGAAAGTGGATGCCTGTCCTTCACCTGGGAAAGCCTCTCAGTTATGCCTTTCCCCCTTTCCCTCTCCTGTCGAAAGTCCTGCTAAAGATTAAACAGGACAAACCAAGGACAATACTGATTGCTCCAGACTGGCCACTCCAGCAGTGGTACCCCCTCTTGTGCAGTATGTTACTGCTGGAACCATGGCACCTGCCTCAGACCCCTTCCCTGCTGTCCCAGCAGGAGGGCCAGATTCTGCTCCCCCAGCTTCAAACACTGAATCTTGCAGCCTGGCTAATTACCTGAGCTCTCCAATAGCATCCCTCAGTAAGCAGGTGCTAGATGTCATTCTGGAGGCAAGGAGGCCTAGTACTCGAAAATCCTATGCTGAAAATTGGAAAAGATACTGTTCCTGGAGTCAGACTCAGGAGATGGGTACAACAGTGCCCAGCTTACCGCATATTCTTCAATACTTAACAGAGATGCTCCACAAGTGCCTTTCCTTCTCATCAATTAAAATTCATGCCTCAGGCATTTCAGCACATTATAATACTGAGCCACCGCTCTTCTCTCACCCCCTGCTGAAACAATTCCTCAGAGGGGCCAAAAATTTAAGACCACTCAGGAGAGCCTCTACTCCAGCCTGGGACCTTAATTTTGTATTGGAAAGATCACGCTACCTCCTTTTGAGCCAGCTGCAACTGCAGAGTTGAAATTCCTTTCTTGGAAAATAGTCTTCCTTCTAGCCATCACTTCAGCAAGAAGAGTGTCTGAATTACAGGCCCTCATGGCAGTGGAGCCCTTCATCATCTTCCATGTAGACAGGGTGTCCCTCAGGACCAACCCTTCCTTTATGCCCAAGGTGGTATCCAGTGTGGCCCTTAATCAGTCCATTCATTTGCCAACCTTCTTTCCTAATCCACAGAACAAAGGAGAATGAATTCTGCACTCATTGAACGCGCACAGACAACTTAGATTTTATTTGGACAGGACTAAGCCTCAGAAAAACTGAACAACTGTTGGTTGCCTTTGCTGCTGGAGCAGAGGGGAAGGCCATTTCAAAGCAAGCCATTTCTAAGTGGATAGGCCATTGCATTCTTTTCTGCTATATGCACCATGGAAAACCTACCCCACACGGGATAAGATCACATTCCACCAGGGCTGCATCTACTTCTATAGCCTTTCTCAGAGGTGTCCCTACCAGGGACATCCTAGAAGCTGCTACCTGGAGCTCTGTACATACATTCACCAAGCATTACCATTTGCCTATTTTTTTCTAAATCCAGAGCTGGTTTTGCCACTGCAGTCTTGCAGGGCTTAATAGCTGGTCCTAATGCTCTCTAACTGCCTCCTCCCTTCCTTAGCTTTGGGAATCTACCCAAATGGAATGACTGCAGTAGTGAAACACAAAGAACATAGTACAGTTCTGTACACTTACCGTAAATGTAGATGTTAGAGTGTATTCACTGTTGCAGTCCTGGTTACCCTCCCTCCAGCCCCCGACTTCTCTTGGCTATACCTTTCTTCTTGTTTAGTGTATTTCAGCTTTCTGGTGTATTTTCTTTTTGTTGGAGGTGTAACCTTATATATAATTGCTTCCCATTATGGGGGCACCTGACATCTGGGGCAAGAAAAACTGATGTAATGGCGTCTGCTGCATGCTTTATATACCCCTGGCTACCTGACGTCATGGAAGAAGAGACAGCATCCGACGCAGGACCCAAGGCTTTGATATTCAGGCTGGCTGAGGGGTACCTGCAGGCAGAAAACCCAAATGTATTGATTGCAACAGTGAATACACTCTAATATCTACATTTATGGTAAGTGTACACAGCTGTACTTTCCCCACCATATACTAGCTTCGTATTTGGGGGCTCCTGACATTTGTGGCAAGAAAAACTGATGTAATGGCATCGGCTGCCTGTTTTATATCCTTGATGACCTGACGTCATGGAAGAAGCAACAGCAACCGACGCAGAAATCCTAAGACTCTGGTATTTGGGCTGACTGAGGGCTACTTGCAGCCAGATAACCCAAGTGTGATGACTGCAACAGTGAATACACTCAAACATCTACATTTATGGTAAGTGTGCACAACTGTACTTTTTTTGCCCTCTCTTATTTGATGGAACACTTTTTATAATGTTAGGATTGTACACAGCCAAGCTCTACATTCCACATCCTTCCTCCTTAAAACAATTTTAAAGCATTACCTGTAGCTAGTTGTCCATTTTGCGGTGGTACAGCGGTAGCGTTGTTATCTCACAGCAAGAGGTTCTCCCGTTCAATTCTTGGCTTGGCTTGGGAGTGCCTTCTGTGTTGAGTCTGCATGTCCTCCCCGCGGTTGGGTAGTGTTCGAAAGACATGCGTGCGTAAATGGGCGTGCCTTCGTTGAAGGTTGGGCGTCGAGCTAGCATCTCGGCATTTCGTAAAAATCTGCTGCCAATCATTATCGGACCGGAGTTCCGCTGTGGCGACCCTTTACCGGAAAAAGCCAGAAGACAAACAACAACAGCCTGTAGCTAATTGAACTATCAACTATTTTGGTCTCTGTCCAGTTTGATTCTCCTTTTATATACCAATGCTGCTCTGATGGCTGCATTCTTAATGACTAATTACTACACCAACTGTACACAATCCTGGTCTTTTGAAGTGACCATTAATGTTTGAATAGAAGCATTGTATTTATGGTTTATGTTGCTTGGGTTTATAGAAGCAGTACTTGTGTTGCTTAAGGGTGGTTGTTTAATTGAATACTGAGTAAAACAAGTATTGGAAGACATCTGCTGTACCAGTAGAGCAGGTACATTTCTTAGATGAAATAAAAAGTTATTGTTGGTCTGTGAAAGTTATGTTGAAAATTGTTACTTTGTCCTCTGAAATGTATGCATTTGCATACAGAATGTGGGTTGTAAAAAGCTTTTGACACTTTGTGAAGACTTCTTTGTGAATTCAGTATTACCAATTTATCACTCACTCCTTTGTGTTACAGCAATTATTACAGAAGTATTCCAGGGCTCTATGAAGATATTCTCCAAGAAACTGCCACATCCAGACTTGGTAAGTTGCATTTTCTTTCTTAAAATGGTGTTGATTTGCGGCACACTAAGCAAATGTATGTAAAGGAGTTTAAATATCTGATGTTAAGTTGTCAATCTCGCCTTCATTCTTGCTTGATGGGTTCGGAGCCGATCCTCGGCTCCGACTCGGCACTTGCTAAGCTCGAGAGTCACTTTTACCAGCTCGAGGCAGCCCCATATCCCATGATGCAAGGCGGTAAGTACCCAGATCTCGTTTGCCGCTTCGCTGATGAGGTCCTCCTTTTACCAGCTCCTGGTAGGTGATTTATACATTACTGTTTTTGCCCCTTTTTCTCTTAAACCTTAATTTTATTAGTTTTAGACTAGTTTTAGTCCCATTCTGACTAGAATTTCCCTATCTCCTTAAAACTTTTAGTCAGACCTTCTCCCATCCCATTCCCCCCCCCCCCCCCTTGTTAGGGTGTGTGTGTGTGTGTATATGAGAGATTAGTTTTTTCCTTTTGGGATAATAATAATTTCTTGGACAGGTGTTGTGTGTGTGTGTTTTTTACACCATGTCTAAGGAAAGGGTCTCAGGCTTTAAGAAGTGTGACTCGTGCTGTCAGAAGATGTCTCTGACAGACGGTCACACTTCTTGCCTGTACTGCCTGGGGCCTCTCCACCTGCAGGACTCCTGTGCTATATGTCATTCTTTTAGCCAGAGAGTCCTGCAGGAGAGAAGAAATAAATTGATTTTGAGGGGCCTTCTTAAACCGGAGGGCTCTCCGGCTAAGTCGGCCCCGACTAAGACTTCTAAGTCTTCCAAGGCCCAGACTTCTGTTTCTAAGCCTGCGGCCTCGGTTCCGACTCTTTCAGAGTTGAGATCGGCTCCGGCTGGAGCCGATCCTAGTTTACACAAATCCTCGGCACCGATGGCTATCGGTGCCGATACTGGTTCGGTCACATCGGTGTCGGCTCCGACTGGCTCCGACCACCATGTGGCCCAGGCTTCGGTGTCGGCGCCGACCGGCACCGACACCATTACTTTTGTGTCTGTTTCGGCTCTGGTTGGAGCCGATACATCGAGACCTTCCGTCGGCGCCGAAAATTTGTCGGCTCCGACAGCATCAATGGTTTCGTCGGCTCCGATGGTTCCTTCGAGGAAGAGGTCCAGGTCCCCTTCCTTGGAACCGATACTTTCGGCTCCGGCCTCTCCTCTCCTCTCGGAACGGAGCCATCGGAGCCGATCATCCAGGTCATCCAGGCTTTCTGACCATGATTTAGAGAGGGTGGTCAGTAGATTATTAAAATCACAGGCACTGGCCCAGATGCTACATAGTCCGTCTCAACAGACAACTATTAGTCCACACCCCCTTGCAGTTCCTCCTTCGACTCTACCTCAGAGTTTGGAGCTGGAGTCTTCGGGAATGGTTTCTGCTATGGCTGAGGGACAGATACCACCCTTCTGCTCCTCAGCCTCTACTCTTATCTCCTCTTGAGACCTTCCTTAGAGGGATTCGTGGTCGGGCTTCCCTGGTCTCCTCCGAGGGGGTGAGTGGCATCGGACCCTTGTCCGACCCCGCTCTTCCCCTTGGAGCCTCGGCCTTGGTGAGCTCTGCTCCGACATCGGCCTCGGAGCCTTCCCTTTCGGTGGGCCCTGGAGTTCCTGGTTCTTCGGAACGGGTTCTCTCGGACCTCCCTGGGAGGGAGCCTTCGAGGTGATGAAGAGTGTGCTAGCCACTGGACTCAGCCAGCAGTCTGTTCCCTTAGCTCCTCCCTCTATGGTGCCTGTCGATATCTCTGCCATCTCTCTTGCTCCCGGACCCAGAGATCCTCCGCCTCAGGTTTCCCACTGGGAAGAACCCCTCTTCCGAGGATTCTCCTGATCAGTCAGGGATCCTCCGCAAGAGGACCTGTAAGAGGAAACACGTAGACTCCCCCGAGTCTATCACTTCAGAT